>NC_134590.1:80675000-80780000 GCF_037038515.1 Microtus pennsylvanicus
TCATTCCACCACTCTCTTCACTCCAGGCTGCCTGACTGCAGCCACAAGAATCTTGTCCCTCCTGCTCAAGGAAGCTGCCGGAGAAGGAGGGCTGCGAGGTCAGCCACCACACTATTCACGGCTCTGGGGATGCCTTTGAGGATAGTGGATTTTATTCTAAAGGCAATAAAAAGCCCAATCTGACTGGTAGTCTTTGCTTTCTAGTTTCAGAAACCCCTACCCCTAAAATCCCCAAATTATCCGATTAGACCCTTTGATGATTAGACCTGCACAAACAACCAAGTTTTCTAGGCCTGCATTATGATGTGGGGCACAGGTCTTTGGGATTTTAACCAAACACACTGGGTTTAGCATAAAGCAGATAGGCACAATCAGAACGTAAAAGAGAGAGGGGAGCATTTTTTTATTGCTTGTTGTACAAGGGACGCAAGCCCTGGAGATAAGTCCTAAAGCAATGACTCTTTCCAAATAAAGACAGTAAAGGCCTCCACTGGAGAATATCCATCATGACTCACCATGTTGGGAGGAAAAGACTGATCACCACCTGTGGAGGTGGACACATTCCTGACCATGTTCCACAAATCACATGTTCAAACCTGGCCAATGAAAACAGTATCTGCATATGTGAGGTTCTAATGAGCAAGGTTTACACTCTCAGGTGTGTTCAACCTGCAGCCCATGGAATCACGGTCTACAAAATTGCTTAGTCACTCTGACTCTGTCTTCTAGGCGATATGGAGTGAGCTTTGCTCGTTATAATCTCATATATTACTTAATGCTCCTCTGAGGAGATTTGCCAGTTTGGGGCGTATGATATATGAAGAAGCATCATATCAAAGTGATCATGCCCAGGGATATGCCCACCTCTACATATAGCAAACAATTTTCCCAAAATGAACCGAAATGAACATAAAGCCCCTTGCTTGCTTGCTTTGGAGAGAGACATTGCATTAACAGTTATATCAATGCTCATTTCTTTTTTTTTTTTTTTTTTTTGGCTCCCCGTCGGGGAATCGAACCCCGGTCTCCCGCGTGACCAATGCTCATTTCTTGTAGTTTCTGGTGGCCCAGGTATTCCATGGCTGGGACTGCCTAATTTCTGTCTCTCCTGCATCTTACATGGCTATGCCCTTGTATCTGTCATTCCTCTCTTGTGTAGACGGTGTCGTTGAATTATTATTAAACCTAATCAAGAATATTGTTCTGACACCCTTAATTGTATCTACAAAATTTCCTTTTCCAAATATGGTCATATTCATAGGTTCCAAGTGAACACATCTTTTAGGAGGACACTGTTCAACTCACTGTAGAACCTAAGTTACCTATTAAGAGGCATATGAACTATTTGGAGGGCTACAATGAATGAAGTTGCCCTAACTATTCATATGTAGTTATAGCTTTTAAACCTATATTTTTTGTCTTACAGTTTTCGAATGTCCTAGTTCTGATTGCCTTAATATGAAATATAGTTAATTTTGTTTTAAATAATAATTACCTATTGTTGGTTGAGTAATTTATTTTTTACTCTTTGGGGGCCCACCACCCAGCTCCCAAGTAAATTCACAGAGACTTATTCTTACTTACAAATGACCAGCATTAGTTTGGGTTTTTCCTAGCCAGCTTGTCTTAATTTAAATTATCCCATCTACCTTTTGCCTCTGGGCTTTCACCTTTCTCTATTCTATATGCCTTTCTTTCCTTCTTACTCCATGGCTGGTTGTGTGGCCGGGTGGCTGAACCATGTTGTCCTCTCTCTTTCTGCTTTGCTCACTCTTCCTCCTCTCTTCTTCTCTATTTATTCTCTCTGCCTGCCAGCCCCGCCTGTCCTTTCTCCTGCCTAGATAGTGGACACTCAGCTCTTTATTAGACCAATCAGATGTTTTAGGCAGGCAAACTAACACAGCTTCACAGAGTTAAACAAATGCAACATAAAAGAATGCAACACATCTTTGCATCGTTAACCAAATATTCCACAGCATAAACAAATGTGACACATCTTCAACTAATATTCCACAATTATTACCCATAATGAGATTTTTAATTTTGGCAGAAATTCCTGTAAATGTTGTTCAATCCATGTACAAGTGTCACGAGTATTTTATATGAGTTTTAAAAATCATAATGCCAAGAGAAATGATTAAAAATCTTTCCTAGTTTCGAAGAAATGAAATATCTTCATTTTTGTTTCCCAACTGTTGCTAAGTGGGCTAAGGATGCATTTCCATGCTAGCAGAATACTTGCCTTGCCTAAGGGGCTCTGGGTTCAGCCCCCAGCACCAAACCACCAGACAGACAGCTTGACTCCATTTTATCATTTCTTTTGTTCTGAAATTTTATTAATACTTGCAATCATTATTTGTGCTAAATTTGATGTATTTGTCTTGTATAGGAATTGCCAATACTTACTGACCATCCCACTGGCATGGAAGTTAAGTAATCATTCCTCAATTAAAAAAAATCAACAAAAATGAATAAAGCCATCCCCTGGCTTCTCTACTACCCGTCTGTCCTGATAGGTCCATCTTTAGCAGAGCTACTTGCCTATGGATTGAAGCCTTCTGCCTGTGTTTACATGTATGTGTCTGGATGCCGTCCCACAGTTCTATAAGGAAACCTCTTAAAGGGTAGGTACTCTCTAACTCTGGACTCAGTTCAGTGCTTTCTTAACCTTAGCAAATATTTCTTCACTAAATAATGCCTGTGTGGTGGCAGGAGGAGGGGCAAGGAAGAGCATATGAGAGGTTCCAGTGAATGCTGTTTCTTAGACAAGGTGATATACAATGAGTTTTTTTTTTTATTGAGAACTCATAGGATTATTATTAGTTACACTGCTGGTTTTGTTGGATAGCTGAAGCTTTTACTCAAAAATTCTAGGAACAAATGAGGCCCACAATTTATTTAGGAAAGCCGTGTAGAGAGTGACTCAGCCTGTTGACACTTGGCAAGAGTAAAAGGAAAAAACATGAAGCTCTTACTGCACTTTCCAAACAGTTTTTAAAAAAATGGTGTCAAGGTTTCTTTTCTTTTCTTTTTTTAAACAAGCACAGAATTGTGCAATGCGCGCTTTGTCGTTACTGCTCTGGTCTTTCCAAATGTCTGTAAGTCAGACCCCTCGCTTTACCTAAAAAAATACAGGTGCGAGTGTTTGCTGGAATACAATTACTTTGAAACTTGGAAGTGAATACATTTGGATTTTTTGCTAATTTTATATTTTTACATTAACCTGTTTCTTTAATTTTCATTTTAATAAGCCTATCTCTGAAATCAGAGTTAACAAACACTCTTTTGAAACCAGAGTTTCTTCATTTGGGGCACAATTCTCCACAGGATGAGGTTTAACAGAAAGAACAGTGAAGACTTTGTCAACATAAACTGTCACTTGCACATCACACACACACACACACACACACACACACACACACACACATGCATAAGACATATAATGCCACTTTAGAAAACAATTTAAAATCAAATATTCATTTTACAAGTCAATCTAAAGTAGTATTTTCCAAATTGCATTATTAGCCTCTTCTTTAAGGGTTTCTACTTGTTTATATTTTAACAACAAGTAACAGAGTAACAGCCTAACAGTTCTTAGCCAAGAACATCCATTTGTCAAATATATCAAAAGAGAGCTGCTCCCTGGCAATGAGGAATTTGAATGACAGGACTCTGGACTGATAGCCCTGTGGTTTGCTTTGTCCTCTCCTCATCGTAGCAAGAGAAACACGAACTCTTTGAGGTCACAGCTGTCTTCAAAGGCGGGGAAACAAGGCGCCACCAGACAGATCTTTCTATTTGCTTCTGTTTCCTGACAGGAAAAAAGTAATCTTTCTCAAGTCACCCATTTAACAGATTTCTTCCTGCAAAAATATGTCACAGGACTGGCCCTGGCCCTAAGGGAAGTGAGAGAAACGAGTGTTGACTTTCACCTCGGTAAGAAAAAAGGGGTAGGGAATGGCTCTAGGGTAACCATGGTAACCGTGTCGTATAACTCATATTTGGCATTTGTTGAACGATCCAGTAATCTTAAATGGAGTAAACTTTATGTATGCAGTCACGTTTTTCTTACTTTCCCTGCTAAATTCACTTTGCCTCCATTTCTTCAAAAATAGAAGTTTTTAGACTTCTTTTCAGTAACTGATATAGAATACATTAATATTTACTCTACCGAGGAGAGAACTGAGTATGACTTTACACATGCTAGGTATCAATTTAATTAGAAATATTTATTGAGCACCTAATATGTACCAGACACTGTCCTAGGTTTTCAGCTGCATGTGGGGAAAGGGAGCCCTGAATCCTGCTGGAGCCCACATCCTAACAGATTATTCTCCACATTTTAAATGGGAGTAGAATTTTCATAAGTGTGAGCGAAAACGTGGACATGTGGATCTATCTGTAAGTCTTGTTAGAGGGGCATCCAGTAGTTCCGTGAGTGACAGACTATGTAATCCTCCATTATATTGGAAGCATAGTTGACTGTCAGGCTATAATGAATTATGACCAAGGAAATATGAGTTATGCCAGATCCGCTCAGACCTCTTAGTAATACTTGCTAGCTTCCCTAGGACCACTGACAGACACTTGGACCGTTCCTTGTCTCAAATGCACTCGATGCATTTTTCCTGAAACCTGCTGTCCTAATTTCGAAAATCACACCGCAGTTTCCATTACTTTAAACCCTTGCTGGCCTCCTGCCCCTGATCACACACCTATCTAACCCATTCACTCAAGATGTTTTCATTAACTTTGCTGCTGATTGCTGTTGCGGGAGGTCCTTCAGCTCCTCTAGCCTATAGCCGCTGAGATACCAGGCCATTGGGGCGTGGTCTCTCTCCCTTTAAAAAAGCAGCTACTTCCCTTCTCATTCTCTTCGCTTCCTGCTCCATTTCAGGCGACTAGACTCCTTCCTGATTGCGCAGAGGGCTGTTGTCTGGGAGGATTATGTGTAAGTTTTTTCCCCTTTAAATAAATATCACCCTATTAATCATAATTCCAAACTGGTGTGGCATTGTTTGCGACTTACGCCTTCAGGTTGTTTATTTGTTTGTTTAAGAGAGAGCTCACTAAATAGCTCCAGCTGCCCTGTGAATCACTCTGTAGACTAGACTGACCTTGAGTTCACCTCTGCCTCCCTGTTTCCAGGATGACAACTGTGTGCAAAGGCGTCGAGCTACTTTGAATGTGACTTTTCCCCCCGAAAATTTATGTAAACCCAGAAGTCATCTTTGAGCACAGAAGACATATCTGTAAATTTAGGGCATGGGTTAGTTACATTTGTATCGGTTTGCTGTTGCTGTACAAGAAATTACCACAAAGGTAGAGGTGTTTATTACTTCACAGTTTCTGTGTCAGGAGGCCAGGCCCAATGTAGCAGGATCTCTGCTGGGGTCTCACAGGACTAAATCCAAGGATTGGCAGGTCTGTGTAGGCATCTGGATGCCTGACTGTGACAGAATTTGCCCCAACTTGACTCAGTTTGTTGGCAAATGTATTGGGTCTGGTTGTGGAGCCACGGCTCTAGTTCGTTTGTGGTTATCAGCCGGAGGCTACTTCTCTTAGCACCAAGGCCTCTGGGATTTCCTAGAAGCCGGCCCAGTTAGCAATCTCTAGCGAGTCTGCCAGCAGCCCTGAAATGTGGCCGTGGGAGTGACATCCGGGTCATCTCAGCTTTACTGTGTTTTATTAGCTAGATAAACAGGTTACAAGCCCCACCTACTCTCGGAGGGCTGTAAATTCTACAGAGGTGAACAGCTGGGAACGAAGATCACAGGGAGCCAACTTGGAGTCTGCGCCCCATCCTTAGTCTTCCCGGTCCTTGGGACTTCCTGTGTGTACTAAGACTGGCTTCGAAGTGAGGCTTACTGTCCACCAAAAAGGAGCCGAAGGGAGCATCATTCAGCTGGCGCTTCCGAGAGGATAGAGAAGTGTGTCTTGGGCCACTTGTCCGCTTTCTCACTTCTGCCTTATCTCCACAGCTGTCCCAGGAAACCCCTTCTTCTCTCGACAGAAAGCGAAGCAGTCCAGCCTTCCCGGCTTTCCACTCACAGGCTTGCACGCACACATCTCTTCAGGGCCAAGCGAAAGAATCCTGTTCATGCTCTTTATAAGGCAGTTGGGATTAATTTATAAAAGCTTTTTTTTAATTAAAAAAAAAACACCCGTTTGTTGCTTCTCTGTTGATGCCTAAGAATGAGAAACGTGGAATAAATTCAGATTCCCAGATGTGCCACATCAGACCCTGCCCCCCCCCCAAGTTTTGAGGAATTGTTTTTCAGGTTTTATAATTCAGAACGTTGGCTGCTACACTTCTTTCTCCCCGTCCAGCCAGACTTCCTCCTTTCTTGTCACATCCTCCCCTTTATAGTTCCGCAATACTCGTTATAACCGTGAAGCTTTCTCTCTCTTGCTTGTGTAACTCCCAACACCCAGTACGAGCTGATACTCAGATTTTATAACACTTGTGTTAACTTATTTATATGCCTTGATCTTTTTGTGAAACAATAAACGTCCCAAAAAGGTGATCACAGGACACACACACACACACACACACACACACACACACACACACACTTAAGTTCACACAGCAGGAGAAGCGCAACAGATGGAGCACATTCCTCAAAGAGTTTAACGTGTAAAGTTATCTATGATGTCACTGGAGTAGACGACAGGTCATCCAGTAGGACAGAGGGAGCCTATAGTGGAAATCAGAGTGAACTTGCATTTACAGTGCCCCAAGTGGTGGCTCCTGAGTGAATTAAAGGCCATCATGTTCAGTGATAAAACTAAAATTTCTTCAAGCTTGTGAAGTCATTCTGGGCCATCATCTGAAAGGACACTGAGTAACTCTTGTGGGCCTGCTGCCGCCCTGGCCAGTTGGTCTGTCTTCTGATAAATGGTTTCTGTAAAGTATTTGTGAGTTTTATGAACCCAGTATACTCTCATTTTTTGAGATTTAATTTTGAATTTAAAATACTATAATTTAGGATTAAATTGTAAGCAAAATTCATCTTCATTTTTATCTCAAAGTTCTATACATAGAAAAATTCTGTTTTCAGTATTCTTTCTTCCAAAGTAAATTTTTTGTTAAGATTGTGCACTGTTTGACATGTTGTGATAACAGGAAGAGAGGGGGAACTGTGCTTCCAGTGGTTTTAGTTTATTAATTTTTATTAATATATATCTGAAATAATAGTATGTAACATGAGGGCCTGCTCGTTGGGGTTTCTGTCCCGCCTGGTCCCCCAGCCATTTAGTCCCAGAGAAAATCACACAGAATCTGCATTAATTATAAACTGATTGGCCCATTAGCTCAGGTTTCTTATTAGCTCTTATCACTTATATTAACCCATTATTCTTATCTATGTTAGTCACATGGCTTGGTACCTTTCTCAGCGGAGCAGCTCACATCTTGCTTCTTTGGTAGTCTGGGCAGAACTCCGGAAAGAGCTTCCTTCTTCCCAGAATACTCCTGTTCTCCTCAACCCGCCTATACTTCCTGCCTGGCCAAGCAGCATTTATTTAAAACATGATCGACAGAATATAGACAATTCTCCCATACTAATAGTAAAAGTATTTTATATATTATTCAGAATGTACTAGAGGGTTAAGATTGTGTTAATACTTTGTTGCTGTGGGGCATTCACCAGAGAACTGCTCAGATATGGATTTAAGTCAATAGAAAGTCTTTATTAGCCTTCAACTACACTGGTGTTCAGGATCCCAGCGTAGCCCCTGCGCCTTTCTCAGGGTGAGCTTTTAAGCACAAAAACCATGTTCTGGGTTGACATGCTTCACTTAACAAGAACAGTTAGCTTGAAGTAGAACTACAGAAGCCAAAAATCAAGGTCGTTACTGTTTGATTGGAAGCTTCTGTAGTAGTACAAAAGACCATGTGTTTGGTCTCTGGGGCAGTTTAAATAGTCTTTACCTTTTCTGGGGAGGGGTCACCATTTGGCAGGCTTTCTCGGAGGTGGAGTCTGGACTGTGGCAACTCCCAGGGGAGGGGGCTTGGGATGGAAAGTTCCATCCTCATGTCCAAGGAGTCTGGAATGTTTGGGTGGCCTTTTCAGTCTTCCTTTCTCTTCTCTGTGGACTTCCAAGTCTTCCTTCCGGTCTTCATCCCTGGGGGCCTGGTAGGCCACCCAGGAGCGCTGGCATCCATTAAACCTGGGCTTTTTCTGATTTGGTCTGATTTGTATTATTGCTTCCGCAGAGAGGTTTGTTTGGCCATAAAAACTTTTTAATTACATTTAGAGGTTTTCCCATAATTGTGGACTTTGATGGATAGTTTTGGCAGTTGATGCCATCTACGTGTTGGGGAGGAGGGGTTTACAGCCTGAATGGCACTTCCATCACGGAGTCTGTTGTGCTAAAGTCTGGGGCCCCTTTACTTATGATATGTTCCTGTTAAACTACTCTCAGATTATCTAAAAATGAAACAGAAGATTTTATTCAATTGAATTCTTGCAGCACGGTCTCTTGGGCACACTGCATGCCCTGTACTTTCTGTTTCTGTGTAAAGGAACTTCCCCAGAGTTCTCTGTTCCCTTTCCTACTTGGGTGGTGGCCAAGAGCTATGAATCCACAGATCATAACTGGGTGAGGCTTGTCTACGAAGTGACTGTAAACACGCATTCTTCCAACCACGGACTAAATAGTTCATTTTAAGTTCTGACCCAGGGACTGGTTAGGGGCAGAGTTAGGAGTTAGGAAAGGCAGTGGATAGCAGAAAGTATCGTTTCATTTGATCCAAAGCCCTCTCTGTCATTCTACAAACAACTCTGTCAAAACTAAAGTCATATTTTCTTTAATAATAGTAAATAGTAATAGTTCCCAATGCCAGCTAGAGTAACTAGGATCTCCCTCTGTTCTGAAAAGCAGTGATCTTAAGTGGAATTAGATGGCTGTATTCACTGCGTATATAAATTCCCAATAAAAAGCTATAATATTCTTGTAAAGAGTGTATCTTTGATTTAAACTGCCACCACTGACGCTCTCTGAGGGGGAATTAAAGCTATGTGCATTTGATGTGACCTGGGCAATTTTGCTTTTGCACGCATTTCTAGTTGTCTTTTGCTCCTTATCCCGGACACGACCTATTTACCTGACAAGGCTAAGCCATCAGTAGACTGTCCTGAAGGGCAGGGTGAGGGAAGGTGAACTTCCCACTACAGCTTTTGAGAAAACTCCTGTGGTTCTTGCTGCTTCTCATGGTGATTTGTTAAAAGGTGATCCAGTTGCCCTGTAGCAAGAAGGAAAAGGAAATACAAATGGTGTTAGGATAGGAGCATCTGGCTAGTTTTCCAGGACATTTTTGATGCTCTCAAAGTCTGAAACATGAACTAAAAATGATGTTTTTCCTTAATGTGCTTGGGAAGGTTTGGGTAAGCACAGTTCTGGATTTTGAGAGAAGAATTAGACAGGTAAGATTTCATGTCACAAGCACAAACAAGAGAAGTATTACCAAGGATAAGTCTTCTTGAAAGAAAACCTCCCTCATGGGGCTGGAGAGATGGCTCAGAGGTTAAGAGCATTGCCTGCTCTTCCAAAGGTCCTGAGTTCAATTCCCAGCAACCACAAGGTGGCTCACAACCATCTGTAATGAGGTCTGGTGCCCTCTTCTGGCCTTCAGGCATACACAGAGACAGAATATTGTATACATAATAAATATTAAAAAAAAGAAAGAAAGAAAGCCTCCCTCAAAGGCAGCGAATTCAATGTCATTTTATTTTCCCTGTGTCACATGTAGTCTTCCAGTGACAGTTGGAATGTGGGAACGGAAAATGGGGAGAGCAGTGTAAATCCCAACGCAGAGGTATAGCACTTGTCAGTAGCATTTCCTGCATTCCTAAAACTAAACGTGAAAATTCTGTGTGCCACATTCAATAACTTAAACTTCCAAAACATGTCTAAAGATGCCTTACATGTAGATGAGTGCTGAATTTAAAACATAGAAGAATAAAATTGAGGAGCACCCAGGGCCAGGTTCAATCCTCAGAGTGTTTCTTAGCAGTGTACTAGAATGTAGCATCTTTTTCTTTTATGTCTGTTTTGTAAAAATAGTGCAACACAGTTAAGTATACTACTCTAATAGTAATTTATATATTAAGAACTGTAAATTTAAAAAATGAGGCAGGTGGTGGTGGCACACGCCTTTAATCCTAGCACTTGGGAGGCAGAGGTAGGCGGATCTCAGATTTTGAGGCCAGCCTGGTCTACGGAGTAAATCCCAGGACAGCCAAGGCTACACAGTCTCCAGAAACATAAAATAAAATAATAAAATAGAAAAATGAAGCGTTTAGGACTTAAGCAAATGGTAAGTGCTGGTGAATTATGTAATTTAATACACAAAGTTACAAAGATTTAAATACATTAGTTCTATACTTTTCAATAATACAGTATGGAAGCTAGTACCTTTTAAATTTACCTTGTATAAATTCTGTAGAAAGAATACATGCTAGCATGTATCCTGTGATAATCAGCTTTAGGTGTTAACTTGTTGCAATCCATAGTCACCTGGGAAAAAAAGAAAGTCCCAGTGAGGTATGAGTGTCTGCATTGTGTTTGCCTGGGACCATGTTTGCCTGGGATAGTTTTGATTTAGTTCACTGATACGGGGAAGACCCCGCTCACTGTGCATGGCACTATTCCTTATGCTATATAACTATAGAAGAGTGGAGAAATGAAAGAGAACAAGCGGGAAGTGAATGTATACACATTAACTTCCTCTGCTTTTGACTGTGGATGGGATCTATGATTGCAGTTCCTACCCTGACTAACACACAATGATGAAATGGAACCTGACATTGTGAGACAACGAAACCCCTTCTCCCAAACTGATTCTTGTCAGAGTATCTTACACACCTGCAAAGCCAAAATTAGAACATATATATGTGTGTGTGTGTATATATATATAGCAGATATATTCTATATCTATTGCAAATAAAATAATTATTTAAGTTGAAGTAATGAATGCAATGACTGAGGCTGGAGATATAGTTTAGCAAGGCAGGTATATAATCTCGGTGCTTCCCCAAAGTTATACAGTTTTCACTATATCTCATTAGAAACTTCTGTTCCATTATATCTAGTCAAACAAATGTATACCAGAACGTCTTCTGTTATTGCTAACCTATGTGACTTTAAAACAGAAGATAAGTGAACATATATTATGCTTTCTATTTAGAAAAGTAACAACTCTGAGTGTGGTGGGATAGGGTTATAATCCCAGTCCGAGACAGGAGGAGGATATTAAGTTTAAGGCTAGCCTGGATTATATGGGGGAGACCCTACAGGGAGAACAGGACAGGAATAAATAAAAGACAGGAATCTTATTCATATTATATGAATATAATTATATGTACACACATATATAATCCTAGTCATATATATATATATATATAATTTAAAATACCTTGCTGTTGTTTTTCTTTCTTTTTTTTTATTGAAAGAAAAAAAAGAAATTACTGCCTCCTCCCAGCCTCCCATTTCCCTCCCCCTCCTCCCATTCTTCTCCTCCTCCCCCCACTCCTCTCCCCCTCCCTCTCCAGTCCAAAGAGCAGTCAGGGTTCCCTGCCCTGTGGAAAGTCCAAGGTCCTCCCAACTCCATCCAGGTATAGGAAGGTGAACATCCATACTTGCTAGGCTCCCACAAAGCCAGAACATGAAGTAGGATCAAAACCCAGTGCCATTGTCTTTGGCTTCTTATCAGCCCTCATTGTCCTCCATGTTCAAAGAGTCCAGTTTTATCCCATGCTTTTTCAGTCACAGTCCAGCTGGCCTTGGTGAGCTCCCAACAGATCAGCCCCACTGTCTCAGTGGGTGGGTGCACCCCTCGTGGTCCTGACTTCCTTGCTCATGTTCTCCCTCCTTCTGCTCTTCATTGGGACCTTGGGAGCTCAGTCCGATGCTCCAGTGTGGGTCTCTGTCTCTATCTCCATCCATCGCCAGATGAAGGTTCTATGATGATATGCAAGATATTCGTCAGTAT
The DNA here is from genome assembly GCF_037038515.1 of Microtus pennsylvanicus. Taxonomy (NCBI): domain Eukaryota; kingdom Metazoa; phylum Chordata; class Mammalia; order Rodentia; family Cricetidae; genus Microtus; species Microtus pennsylvanicus. The sequence goes on from NC_134590.1 coordinate 80,686,996, forward strand.
TGCTATAGGATAGGGTCATTTCAGGTTCCCTATCCTCAGATGCTCAAGGAGCTAACTGGGGACATCGCCCTGGGCACCTGGGAGCCCCTCTAGGTTCAAGTCTCTTGCCAACCCTAAGATGGCTCCCTTAATTAAGTTATGTGATTCCCTGCTCCTCTATTCAACCTTCCTTTCTCCCAAGAGAATGAACCTTGGGATGTTAAGCAAGTGCTCCACACTGAACTACATCCTTAGTCCTTAAATCACATTGTTAAGGAAGTGGTACATGGAGTTTGGATCATTATTCTGAGTGTAGAACAGGAGGGCTTGGGGTTTGATGTGATCACCAAAGAATTTAGTTTCCAATCTTGGCATCTCTAACGTGCTGGCTATAGATACACCCTCACAGATTCACACGTTGCTCTCTCAGGTACCTAGAGGGAATTTTAGCCTTATCAACATTTCCCGGCTTCTTCTTCCTTCTTTGGACCGTTGTGTGGAAGCCTCCATGATTCCACACCCCTTGCATTGTGTGCCTTCAGCTCCAGGATGGTCCACATGGTTCTAGCAGCCCCTGGTGCAGCTGGGTAGCTGAATGTGGTATGCTGCCAGGCTTTCAGATGCTGCATCCAGGAATGCGTGAACCTGGCACACTCCTGAGATGCCCTCAGGCAAGTTTCCTGTTGTCCCAGTGCAAAAACAACTTGCTTTGTTTACAGTTACTCTAATGTCTTTAGCAGCCGTGCTCTCCTTGCTACAACTTCAAACATGATTCTTTTTGGGGCCAATTGCTAGTTTTTCAAATCTTTCTGTTCTCCCATTCTCATTATAAATCTGAGCGGCTTCTCTCTGTGTGCGTGTCTATGGGAGAGTTAGGGAGTAGCAGGGGGTGGCAGGACCAGAGGTTGAAATTGGGTATCTTTCCTTTATCACTCTCCTCCCTTGTATTTGACACCGAATCTCTTGTTGAGCCTCTTGTCCACTATTTTGTCTAGACTGACTGGCTTGTGGGTCCCTGGGATTCTCCTGCCCCTCCCCCCCCCCACAGCACTAAGGTGACAGGAGCAACTGCCATACCCAGACTTTTATTTACGCAGCAAACGTCTTACCCACTGAACCATCTTCCCAGGTCCTCGAGTGCTGTTCTTCTTGTTCACACTTCTGTCAGCATTGTGGTCTTCTAAACACCTACCAGAATCAGCCATTAAGATCTTCATACAGCATTCTAGGCTTTCTCTATCACCCTTCTCCAAACTCTCTCTATAAACCAGCACCAAAGGTTTAAGAACCACATTAGCGAGAGTAGTCACAGCAAAAACTCTGCTTTCCTCTTATCAGATTCCTGTATTACTTTTGTTTTTGTTTTTTTGTTTTTGTTTTTGTTTGTTCATTTGCTTGTTTTTCGAAACAGGGTTTCTCTGTAGCTTTGGTGCCTGTCCCGGAACTAGCTCTTGTAGACCAGGCTGGCCTCAAACTCCCAGAGATCCGCCTGCCTCTGCCTCCCAAGTGCTGGGATTAAAGGCATGCACCACCACCGCCCGGCCTGTATTACCTTTGTTAGCGGTGAACAAAATTAACAGAACAACTGAAAAGGAGAAAATATTGATTTTTTTTCTCATTGTTTCAGAGGGTTCAGTTCATGGTGATTTGTTCCCATGCTCCGGGTCGCACGTCATAGTGATAGAACCGTGTGTGAGGACTTCTTTACCTTATGGTGAGCAGGAAGCAGAGATCAATGGCTAGACAAAGGACAAAGCCACATCCCCTGTGACCTACTCTTCCAATTAGACCTTACCTCCTAACGTTTCCAGAGCTTCCCAAAATAACTCCACCATTTGTAGGCTACATGCTCAACATATGAATTTGCAGAAAGTATTTCACAGCTATACCATTAAAATGGGAGAGAAAGAGAAGCCTCTGCAGCACGGCAGGCACCTGGAGGAGCGACCATTGTAGTCTTGGGCCTGTAGGCACCTGGAGGAACAATCACTGAAGGCTCTGCCCTGATTACACCTGAAGGAGGGTTCAAAGGAACCATAACCCTCAACTACACCAATTGAAGGAAAGGGGACACCCCAGAAATACAGGCCCCACCTGTTCTGATTGGAGGAAGAAATGGATAGACAACAGGGTTAGAATGTACTCAACAACACAAAGAGCAATACAGTACCACCAGGAACTAGTTGTTCTACAACAGCAAGGCCTGAACATCCCAACACAGATGAAGCAGAAAGAAATGACCTGAAAACAACTTTTTGAAGATGATTGAAGTCCTTAAAGAGGAAATGAAAAATTCCCATAAAGAGGTGGAGGAAAAGACAAACAAAAAATTGGAAGAAATCAACAAATCCCTTAAGGAAAACCAAGAAGAAGCAATCAAACCGGTGAAAGTAGAGGGTTCAAGACCTGAAAACTGAAATAGAGGCAATAAAGATAACATGAGCTGAGGAAAATCTGGAAATGGAAAATCTGGGTAAATGATTAGGAGCTATAGAAGCAAGCAAAAATAACAGAATACATGAGATGTGAGAGAGAATCTCAGATGTTGAAGATACAATAGAGGGAAATAGATTCATTGGTCATAGAAAATGTTAAGACCAACAAATTCTTAAACAAAACATCCAGGAAATCTGGGATATCATGAAAGGACTGAACCTAAGAATAATAGGAATTGAAGAAGGAGAAGAAGTACAGCTTAAAGGCACAGAAAATATATTCAACAAATTCATAGAAGAAAACTTTCCCAACCTAAAGAAGGATATACATGTGAAGGTACAAGAAGCTTACAGATCACCAAATAGACCGGGCCAACAAAAGTCCCCTTACCATATAAAAATCAAAACACTAAGCATACAGAATAAAGAATATTAAGAACTGCGAGGGAAAAAGGCCAAATAACATATAAAGGCAGATCGATCAGAATTACAACTGACAGATTAGATACAAAACAGAATCTATCCTTCTGTTGCATACAAGAAACATGCCTCGTGTACACTGACATTATCTCAGAGTAAAGGGTTGGGAAAAGCTTTTCCAATCAAATGGACCTAAGAAACAAGCTGGTGTAGCTCTCCTAGTATCTAACAAAATAGACTTCAAACTAAAGGTAATCAAAAGAGATGAAGGCCATTTCATATTCATTACAGAAAAAAAAATCCATCAAGATAAAGTCTCAGTTGTGAACATCTATGCCCCAAATACAAGAGCACCCTCATTTGTACATTACTAAAGTTTAAATCACACATCAAATCCCATACACTAATAGTGGGAAACTTCTACACCCCACTCTCACCAATGGATAGGTCTACCAGACAGAAACTTAACAGAGAAATAAAGGGACTAATGGATGTCATGACTCAAATGGACTTAACAGATATCTATAGAACCTTTCACCCAAACACAAGAATATATCTTATTCTCAGCACCTCTTGGCTCCTTCTCAAAAATTGACCACAGACAAAGGTAACAAAGAAAACCTAAGCAGATACAAAAAAAATTGGAATAACCCCATGTATTTTATCAGATCACCATGGCTTTAAATTGGAATTCAACAGTAACAGTAATTTCAGAAAATCCACAAACACATGAAAATTAAACAATGCTCACCTGAATCACTAATGGGCCAAGGAAGAAATAAAGGAAGAAATTAAGGACTTTTTAAAATTCAATAAAAATGACCACACAACATACCCAAACTTTTGGGGCACAATGAAAGCAGTGTTAAGAGGAAGGTTTATAGCACTAAATGCCTACATAAAGTTGGAAAAATCCCACACTAGCAAATTAACAGAACACCTAAAAGCTCTAGAACAAAAAGAAGCAGACTCATCCAGAAGGACTAGATGATAGGAAATAATCAAATTGAGAGCTGAAACCAGCAAAATAGAAACAGAAAAACAATACAAAGTATCAGTGAGACAAAGAGTGGGTTCTTCATGAAAACTGACAAAATAGACAAACCTTTATCCAAACTAACCAAAAGGCAGAGAGAGAGTATCCAAATTAACAAAACCAGAAATAAAAAGGGGACATAACAATAGACATGGAGGAAATACAGAGGATCATCAGGTCATACTTCAAAAACCAGTACTTCATAAAATTGGAAAACTTAAAGGAAATAGACAATTTTCTGGATAAATATCACTTACCAAAATTAAACCAAGACCAGACTTGTAACCCCTAAGGAAATAGAAACAGTCATCAAAATCTCCCAACCAAAAAAGCTCAGGGCCAGATGGTTCCAGCACAGAATTCTACTAGAATTTCAAAGAAGAACTTTGAATAATATCAATATTCCTCAAATTGTTCCACACAATAGAAACAAAAGGAACATTGCCAAACTCTTTTAATGATGCTACATTACCCTGATATCCAAACCTAACAAACAAAGACATATCTAAGAAAGAGAATTACAGACTAATCTCCCTCATGAACAATGATGCAAAAATACTCGAGAAAACTAGCAAACCAAATCCAAGAACACATCAGAAAAATCATACACCATGACCAAGCATGCTTCATTCCAGAGAGCAGGGATGGTTCAACATACAAAAAAAATCTATCAATGTAATCCACCATATAAACAAACTAAAAGAAAAAAAAACCCACATGATCATCTGGTTAGATGCTGAAAAGGCCTTTGACAAAATTTAATACCACTTCGAAATAAAGGTCTTGGAGAGAGCAGGAATGAAAGGAACATACCTAAACATAATTAAGGCAACACACAGCAAGCCAATGTCAAACTAAATGGAGAGAAACTCAAAGCGATCCCACTAAAATCAGGAACAAAACAAGGATCTCCACTCCATATTTATTCAATATAGTTCTTGAAGTTCTAGCTAGAGCAATAAGACAACAAAAGGAGATCAAGAGGATACAAATTGGAAAAGAAGCCAAACTTTTGCTATTTGCTGATGATATGATAGTATATGTAAGTGTTGGGTCTAGGGGGATCATGCAAAGATGGGGACAGACCTCCAAAGTCTAATTAATCGGAAGCAAACTAACTATTTCAGAAACCAGATTCCAGGAAAAAATAAAAAAATAAAATAAAGGGCACAGAAAGCTTATCAGTTAGCTGAGACCACAGCCAGAGATGGATTCTGTAAGGTGATGGCAAAGGCCAGTTTCTGAAACCACCTTTTTATACTAGGGACACCAGACATTAAAAAAGGAATTTTTACAATCTCAAGGTAAAACTCAGATACAGATTGCCTTACTTTACAATCTCCATTAACAGAGTTTTTCGGTAAAACTAGTGTTCATACTTAATCTATTGTCTTCCTTGGTACTTCCAGGTAGTGTTTCCTGAAACCCTGTGCTCTCCCCTTTGATGCTGACAGTTTCACATAGCAGGGATAGTGCATAACCCAGAGGTCATATATCTATTTCCTAAAACTTAGCTCATATCCGTGTTAATCAAGGATGGTCGGGGTATTAGGCTCTCAGTTTGAAGACAGATGTTTTGGTCTTGTAAATAGAGCTGTGGGTTGTAAAGCAGAATAGCCCACTGTTAGTAGTTAATCCTCAAGCTGCTGAGAAAGCTGCTGACAGTCTGTTCTCATTCTCTTAGGCTTACAACTTTCTATTTCTTTATTTCTACATTCTTATTTTTAGAATCTACATTTTTATATTCTTATTCTTGGACCCTTCAATAACTGACCTGAAAAATTCTACCAAGGAATTTCTACAAATGATAAACACCTTCAGTAATGTAACAGAATACAAGACTAACTAAAAAAAAAAATCAGTAAGCCTCCTCTGTACAGATGATAAACAGGCTGATAAAGAATTCAGAGAAATATCACACTTTACAATAGCCACAAATAACATAAAATATCTTGGGGTAACTATAAGCAAACAAGTGAAAGATTTGTATGACAAGAACTTTAAATCTTTAAAGAAAGAAATCAAAGAAGATACCAGAAAATGGTGATGGCAGAAGATACAAAATAATTCCACACTAGTTCAGAATTATGTATAATAAAGGGCTGTTTATTTAGGGAAGACTTACATATCACTGCCCTAAGTCACAATCCTCTGCATGAATGGGGGACAGGAACAGAGTCTAGCAGCCAAAAGTGAAAGCCAGAAGCAAGAGAGAGAGAGTTCACATTTTATAGCTGCATTTATAGTATAAGAGACCATGCCCAAGTGGGCTAGTATCGTAAAGGCCATTGGCTAAAGGAGTGGGAGGAGTTCCCATAGCACCTTATCTTAATGGCTATTGGCTAAAGGAGTGGAAGGAGCTCTCACAGCAAAATGGTATCCAATGATCTTGGATAGTATAGGTAGGATTAACATATTAAAAATAGTAATTTTACCAAAAGCAATCTACAGATTCAATGCAATACCCAGCAAAATTCTTCACAGAGCTTGAAAGAACATGCTCAACTTCATATGGAAAAGCAAAAAACCAAGGATAGCCAAAACAAAACTGTACAATAAAGGAACTTCTGGAGGCATTACCATCCCTGACATCAAGCTCTACTATAGAGCTACAATAATGAAAACATTTGGTATTGGCATAAAAACAGAGAGAATGACCAATCACACACTTATGAACACATAATTTTTGACAAATGAGCTAAAATTTATAAAACAAAGTAAGAAAGAAAGCATCTTCAACAAATGGTGCTGGCATAACTGGATGTCAACCTGTAGAAGAGTACAAATAGATCCATATCTATCACCATGCACAAAACTCAAGTTCAAATGGATCAAAGACCTCAACATAAAGCCAGCCACACTGAACCTCATAGAAGAGAAAGTGGAAAGCAGCCTTGAATGCATGGGCACAGGAGACCACTTCCTAAATATAACTCTAGTAGCAGAGACACTGAGAGCAACGATGAATAAATGGGACCTCTTGAAACTGAGAAAGTTCTTAAAAGCAAAGGACACAGTCAACAAGACAAAACGGCAACCTACAGAATAGGAAAAGATCTTCACCAACCCCACATCTGATAGAGGGCTAATATTCAAAATATATAAAGAACTCAAGAAACTAGATATCAAAATACCAAATATTCCAATGAAAAATGGGGTACAGATCTAAACAGGGAATTCTCAACAAAAGAATCTCAAATGGTCAAAAGACACTTAAGGAAATGCTCAATTTCCTTAGCCATCATAGAAATGCAAATCAAAACAACTCTGAGATTCCATCTTACACCTGAATGAATGGCCAAGATCAAAAACACCAATGATAGCTTATGCTGAAGAGGACTCGGACGTGGAGTAAGTGGAATACCCCTCTGCTGCTGGTGGGAGCACAAAGTGGTACAGCCACTTTGGAAACCAGTATAGTGGTTTTTCAGAAAATCAGGAATCAATCTATCTCAAGACCTAGCTATACCAGTTTTGGGTATATACCCAAAGGATGCTCAATCCTACCACAAAGACATTTGCTCAACAGTGTTCATTGCAGTATTATTCATACTATTCAAAACCTGGAGATAACCTAGATGCCCCTCAACCAAAGAACAAATAAGGAAAAATGTGATACATTTACACAATGGTAATCAGTGGTAAAAAAAAAAATAACATCTTAAATTTGCCGGCAAATGGACAGAACTAGAAAAAAATATCTGAGTGAGGTAACCCAGGCTCAGAAAGATAAATATAATATGTGCTCACTCATAAGTGGATATTAGACATAAAGAAAAAAAAACCCACCAGCCTACAGTCCACAACCCAGAGAACTTAGACAACAAAGAAGATCCAACAGAGAAATACATGGATCCACTTAGGTGAGAGAAAAAAACAAGATCTCCTGAGTAAATTGGGAGTATGGGGGGCAAATGGGAGGCTGGAAGGGGAGAGGGGAGGAAGAAAGGGGAATAGGAAAAATGTATAGCTCAATAAAAACCATAAAAAAATGGAAGGGAAGAGAAAACAGCTGAACTTCTGGTCCGTGTGTATAAATGGCTGTGGAGCTTGACTTATTGGGCCTTTAAATATAACACCCTGGGGGAGCCCACAGAAGAGTCTCTGCTCCACCTCCATTAGGGTTAGTTAGAGAGTTCAAACTTGTTTTGCTCCTTCAAGGTCAAACAACAGACCTAAGGTAAAGTTGTCTGTCTTGCCTAGATAGCAGGATGCTGATGTTTTGAACTCTTGTTTGTTCCTTGCGTCAGGATATAAAAGTCTTTTTGCCTTCCCCTTTGGCTTGGGGTATAAAGGGCCTATGAAAAATAAATTCAAGGCTGTAGTAGTCACTGACAGTCTTCCCGAATCTATCGTACTTGTGTTTCTTCTGTGTCTTTGTTATCTCTACCTGTGATTTCTCAATCACACGCCTCCCCCCAAGCAAGCATGAACAAGCCGGGCGGGACCTTACAGCAGAGTTTCCCAGACACGGGCCGTGACAACATCCCACCAGATTTTTCTACTTCTCTTCCCCCAGTTATCCGGTAGTTCAAATATCTGGTCCCTGTAACATATTGCCCAGCTGGATGTGTGCGTCACACTTTAGAGCTTCTGGGTAGGGGCAGACTGTGAGGACTAGAGGAAAGCAAGCAGTGTAGACTGTGGCACTCTCAGGGTTGCAGCTTTGCAGGAACCACACAGGAGGGAACAGCGCACATTAAGTTGGACGGGCAAAGAGAAAGACTTCTTTTGCAATATTGTAGCAGACCTGGCTCTTCAGCTGTGTGTACCGACTGAGCCCATTTTTAAAGCAGTTGTCTTTGCGAAAGGTGAAAGAGAAGGTGATTGCTTAGCCTGTTTTTCAGGTCTTCTGTGCTGTTTCCTTCTCTTTTCAAATCGAAAAGAACTCCATTACAGCAATCCACCTACCTATTTATTTTCCACAGTGTTCGTTCTGCCCGAGGCCAGTTACCATAATAAATGTTATTCTCTGGGCTGTGCGAGTATTATCCATCAGTTGTTGAGAACACAAAAGTGTGTTGTCCTGAGAAAACAGCTGTTGTTCAGCAGAGTGGCAGGTGGGTTGAATCAACCCCCGAGGGCCTATTAAAACACTGTGGGTTCCCCCCCAGGCCCCCCCCAATCCAGGTCACTGCTTTCTGTTTGCAGCTCCTACTTCTGATCAGGACAAGTATGTCCTTGGGAGTTCTGTGTGTAGAAGGAAATTATGTAACAGGAAAAAATATCTGGTGAACAACAAAATAATCCTTCTATCTGTTTCTTCCAGATTGAATTCTGGTTACAGTTTTCCATGACCTGCATATGAACCCTGTCTGCTTGCTTCTCTGGTGACTGGAAGTTTGTCTCAAGGTAAAGATGGCTCCAATATTCGTTAGTAAACAGGACGTGCTGCCCCAGTCCTCCTCCGGGCCATGCGCTAAACACAGGCCTGGAAGTCTCGCTTTGGCACCACACTTTTAGGACTTAAGCAGGGCAGAAAAAATAGCTCTGCATAGCTAAAACATGAGTTCAGGGACACAGGAGTGAACGGAGAATCAAAGACAAGGTTGTCAGGAGCCTAGGAAATGGCTGTGGGAGTGTTGTAGGCAGATAAGCAAAAGTTTGTAAGCAGGGGCCAGGGAAGGAGAGACACAGTAACTTGAAAAAAAAAGCATAGTTAGTATTATATTTTATCTGAAAGATAAAAAATATATATATTTTTTTCTAATACAAACAGGTAGCAAAACCTTAGAAGCTGAAACTGGTGGTGATGTAGACGCAGGATTCTGAGTATCCAAGGCAGAATTGACGATAATAAGACATTTCTATTAAAAGAGATTATGGACGTTTAAGACTGAGAAATTCCACTCCGGCTAGTGGCGGATCCTAATATGTGAAGAAAATGTAAACCCATTGCAGTACATGTCCATGAATGGTTTCCACGGAGTACGATGAGACGAGGCACAGGGACCAAGGGCATGGAGAAGATTAATCCTGAAGATGCGGAGAGCTTAGGCGGCTCTTGAAGGATGGGCAGACATTCAAGTCACGGGGGAGGTGAGCTGTGGGCAGAGCTAACACCATGTTCCTGAACTGCTGCATTTTCGGGAAGGGGGTCATGTGACTCACATGTCCTCAGGAAAGCTAGCAGAGCGGTCCTGAGTGTGACCCACAGCCCTGTCAAAGGGTCCAAAGGTTTTCCCATGACAACAGTGTGATTTTTTTTATCCTGCTTCTCTCACACATAAGATAAAGATTGTCTTTATTTCTATTATGTAGGAAACAATATAAAACATTATTTATGTTAAAGTGTCATAGACCTTCAGTTAATTAATGAATCAATATTTTAAATTGTCATAATTTTAATTTCTAACATAAAATATATGGGCTCATTTTCTTTGGGGTTTTCCATAATTTTAAATGTGGAAAAGAGCCTTATAGTAAATAAAGAAAAATAAGACATTGTTAATCCTGAGATTTGCAAGAAAAAAACAGTTCCATACTTTTGAGCCAAATTTGAAGCAAACTTTAATTAAATACTGACCAGGATGGACTTTGGCCAGGACCACTCCCTGGAATTCCCTGCTGAGTGACCTGAGACTCATGTTATAGGGGGTTTTAAGGAAAACCCATAGAGCCTCCGTATTTTCCCAGGTGGCTTGGCTGTTATTTTCCAAGAACTACAACTCCCAGCATTCCAGGAAGTCACCTGGTCCTTGATTACAACATAACTCTCATAAATATCAGTAATTAAAAAGGAGATGTCACTGTATTTTACATAGGCATTAAAATATAAGACATTATATACACCTTTATCCTAATTGATTTGACAAAATGGACACAAAAGTAAATAGAAAATGTAGCTCTAAATCATTATGTATCTCTGTATCATCGAATCTATCATTTAAAATCTTCCCTTAGAGGCAGGTATAAAAACCTCCAGCTTGCTGGTGAATTCTATCAATTAAAATTCTATCTTACACTGAGTTGGTTTAAGAGAACTGATGAAGAGAAGATACTTGCTAACAACCAGATTAATGAAACCACACAACATGGTTCCCAAACTCAAAAATGAAATACAAGAAAGGCCAAACAGATGGCCTATATCTTCTCCAATAGATGCAAAGATCCTCAATAAAGCATCCACACACTTACCAGAGTATGACGGTGCATAGTTATAGTCCTAACACTTGGGAGCCTAGGCAAAAGGGTCTCCTTGAATGCAAGGCTAGCCTGGGCTGGACTACACAGTGTTCCCCTGTTTCAAAACAAAGATACACACATATGCACATATACAAATTAATCCAAGGACTTCTAATAGGATATTATATTTAATTAGATTGGATTTATTACATGATGGCAATGTTGGCGTAATATTTGAAAGTCAATCGATGGCCGGGCGATGGTGGCGCACGCCTTTAATCCCAGCACTCGGGAGGCAGAGGCAGGCGGATCTCTGTGAGTTCGAGACCAGCCTGGTCTATAGAGCTAGTTCCAGGACAGGCTCCAAAGCCACAGAGAAACCCTGTCTCGAAAAACCGAAAAAAAAAGAAAAAAGAAAGTCAATCGATGTAATTTATAGTATTTCTAGGATAAAGACTCTCTATTTTATGCTCAGTTAATGGGCGAGAGGCAACATCAAGAATTACTGATTATGCTGTTGCTTTTTTATGACCCCCCCCCCCACAAGCAGAGAATGCTTACTCTTCGGGAATTGCTTTGGCGGTATTGCCTGTTTCTGTCGTCTGTCTCCAACGCCACACATAAAACGCTTACGAGTTCCCTCTCATGAAGTACACACTGAAACAAATGTCAGAATATTGCTCCAAACAAACTGGACAACTGGGGCGCATCCTTAGAGCTAAAGATGGCTGGAGGTGCTATTTCCACTTACTGCAGTTCTCCTCAAATATCTGATGGAAAACCAGAGCCTGTGCGATTGAGATTCAGACTCTTCACCCTCTTCAAGACTCAGACTCTTCAAGAGCTTCCTGGCTGAAGCTTTTCTGCTAAAGAAACAAACATGATAGCACCCTCCCTGCACAGAGGACTTGCTGCTGTGTGGGGTTTCCGGTGCAGATGTGCGGAGGCATGCAGGCATGAACTGAGCCAAGAATTTGTCAACCTGCCAGTGGCCAGCTCTGCTGACACCAGCCTTGGTGTAGATTGCAGAATAGCTCTGGGGTTTCTGGAAGCTTTTAAATCCACACGTTTGGAACAATGTTGCGTAGAAGTCTAAGACAATTGAACTGGATAAATTGATGGCCTTGTGCATTGTTTAGCTAGTAAGAAAATCAGGTACCTGCCTAACCCATTTCCCAAAGTCTTACAAGGCCACAGTTCATTTTCTATCTCAACAGCCTTTGAATTTGCTGGTAGGACACTCACCTGGGAAGCAGTGAAGTCGCCAACTCCTTTGTAACCTGAGGCATGCTTTTCTCTGTAATTCTTTTATTTTATTATTTATTTATCTATTTGGGTTATTTTGATACAGGGTTTTTCTGTGACTTTGGAGCCTGTCCTGGAGCCAAGCTGGTCTCGAACTCACAGAGATCTGCCTGCCTCTGCCTCCTGAGTGCTGGGATTAAAGGTGTGCACCACCATCACTGGACTATCTCTTTAATTCTTACGCTGTGCCCGGCCACTAGTCTCCTCCCACCCCAAAGCGACAACATTTATCCACGCTGTGCCTGTTACCCCACCCTTCTGCCTTCAGCTGAGATGCTGACCCATGGGAAGCCTTCCTGGTTCTTCTAGACCAGGCTGGATTTCCCTGGCATGCACAGCTACATAGTTAATCATCATTAGTCTTATTTTTTATAAATAGAATGTATATGCAATCCTATTTTATTCATTTTTGTATGTGTGGTTATATGTGCGTATTTGTGTATGTGTGGGTGCAAGCGAGCATGAAGTCAACTTTGGATGACATTCCTCAGGGTGTTTTGTAACAGTCACTTACTAAGCCCCAGGGGTCCCCCTGTCTCTACCACACCCAGCTCTGTACAGGAATGTTGGAGGTGAAGCTAGGGTCCTCACGCGTGCACGGCAGGCACTTTACCAACTTGCCCACCTCTTCAGCCCTGCAATCATTTTAAGTATTTGTCTTTAGACTGTAACACTGGGGGTGGGGTAGGGCAAGAACTGTGCACGGTTCACTATATACGGAAGTTCCTGTCCCTTACTGGTGCTACAGGGTTTGCTGAATGGACGCCTTATCGTGCCTTAATCCAGTCCAGAATTCCTGCTTAGCTAAGTGGTCTCCAGTGTTTACTTAGCGCAGCGGCAAATAGAACAGCACAAGCAGGGAACTCAGACTGTGTTTCGAGACCAGTTCCTCCTTGCTATTTTCTTAAGTGAGTTTTCTTCTCAGGGAACTTAAATTCATACTCCAGCATACATTTCCCATCAAGAGAGGTGAGGTTATGAAGAGACAACCCCTAGTACCTGCTAGAACGAATGCAGAGCTGTGGCACTGTGCATCCATTTAAAAAAAAAAAAACTTGCTGTATTTCTTGATTGCTTAGTTTTTTTAAAATCTGTGTGTGTGAGGGGGGGTGAGGGAGGGAGATGGGGTTCATCCCCCCCACAGCCCCGTGCTCATTTGTACCTTTTGCCTGTTCCCCACATCTTGGAGGCCAGTGTTCACCCCTCTCTAGTTCCCTAGTCTCATCAGCCCGTCTTGTACCTGAGCTCTCTTTGTACCATTTTTCTTGCAAATGTTATAATTTCAGTTCTATTTATGGTTGAGTAAAATTCCATGTGTCTTTGTACCCCATTTTCCTTTTCCATGCATCTGTTTATGGGCATCTCGGGGGGGGGGTGCTCCCTGTCTTAGCTTGTGATGTGCAGCTGTCTCTGTGGCAGGACTTAAAGCCGACCCTTTGGCTATACACCGAGAAGGAGCACAGCTGGGCCGTATGGCGGTTCTACTTTTAGCTGTGTGAGAGCCCCCTGGACTGAATTTCACAGAGCCTGTTCCTCTCCCCCACACGCAGGATGGAGAGTTTGTTGTTGTTCGGCTTTGTGGTAGCTGTTCCAATGTGGAGAGAGATGGAAGCTCCAGAGAGTTTTAATTTGCATTAGTATTTTCAAGTGTTCAATTTTTCCTCTCAGAGTTTCAGATAGTGAAGATCTTTGTTTCATTGATTTTCTTCATGGTTAGAGATGAAGGATCTACTTTCATTCTTCTACACTGGGTATCAAGCTTGACCTGCGCCAAAGAGTTCCTTTTCTCCAATGAGTACTTTATGGCATCTTCATTAAAAAAAAATCAGGGATCTGTAAGCCGCACGGGCCTATGTCTGGGCCTTCAGATCTGTTCCGTGGATCAACATGCCTGCTTGTGTGCCAGAGCCATGCTGGTTTGTAACTAGGACACCAGTAAAACTTGAAACTGAGTCTGATGACACATCCAGCAGCAGTCTTTCTACTTGGGTTGTTTTAGCTATATACATTTTTTATATTTCCAGGTGAATGCTGAGAGTGCTTCTTTTTTTTTATTCCTATGGAAAATTAGATTGGAATTTTGATTAGGGTTGCATTGTGTTTGTAGATTGCTTTTGATAAGATAGCATTTTCTATAATATTGATTCTTCTAATCTTTATGCATTTTTGATCAGTTTTAAAAGATAGTTTTACTGATTATAGCATTTTGAGGGGTGGGGTTCGAGACGGATTTTCCTGTGTATCCCTGGCTGTCCAGGGACACTCTCTATAGACCAGGCTGACCTCCAACTCAGAGACCCGCCTGCCTCTGCCTACTTGAGTGCTGGGATTAAAGGTGTGCACCACCACCACCTGGCTGATTATAGCAATCTTGATTGGCAGTTATTTACGTTCAAGGTTTAATATGTATCATTCCATGCTTCCTTGACTTCTGGGGTTGTGGATGAGAGACCCGATATTAGTCTGATATGCTTATTTTTATAGGTGAGTTGGTCTTTTTCTCTTATAGCTTTTAATATTATTTTTTTGTTTTCTTTGTGTTTTTTATTTTTGGCTTAGAGTGGGGGAGGAGTTATTGGGGATTGAAATTAGGATTTATTGCATGCTAAGAAGCTCGCTAACACTGAGCTATGCCCCCAGTCTTTTTAATCCTGAGTCCGACAATGTTACCCATGCTAGGCTTGAACTCACTCTGTAGCTCAGGATGGCCCTGAGTCTGCCGTCCCTCAGCAACTGTCTCCTGAGCAGAACATTCCAGGCCTTGTGGCCCAGGTCTGCAGTCCAAGCTGCTCAGGAGACTGCTGCTAAGGGCTGCAGACTCAAGCCCCCGCTGAGCTACAGAGTCTGTAGATGTCCATTTCTTCCTCTAGATTTGGGGAATTTTTTTGCCCTTAGTTTTATCTCAACTACTTATATCCTATGGATTCTTACATCTGGTGTCTTGATAAAGTTCAAGAGTTCTTGAATGCTATGGTCATGCTTGTCCCCCTTCCCCCTTTTCAGGTATTCAAGTCTAGCATCTTTTCAGTCTTGTCTGCATCCTTCCTTTTTCTCGGTCTAGTGTATGGGGAATGCTTTCCACTGTGGTACTTGGTTGTTTTGTTCATTCAGTTTTTCATTTCACATCTTTAATTTTTGTTTTAAAAAAAAAAATCTCAATTTCCTTGAATTTTTCTTTCGTGTTGCTTACTGTTTTTCAGATCACTGATTTTCTCATGCATTTTGTTGGCTTTTCCCCACTTCTGACTTTCTACTCCAGGGCAAAATTGCATTCACTTCTTTGGTTGTGCTTTCTTTGAGGTCACAGATTACTTTTACTGATAAATAGAATCATTCTCTTTTTACAGTTGGATTGCCATTGTCACAAGTTGTTAAAGCACAGATTAAACCACAAGACCGTGGAATATTAAAGAGTTAAAGGTATGATAATTTCCAGAGTGAGAAACAAGAAAGGAAAACACGGGGACCACAGTTACCATGATGCCCTCCCTTGAATGGAAGACACATTGGAAGATGGTGACATATTGTAACACCTAGCTGGGGCATACTCTGCCCCTGTGGAAGAATATCTCTCAAGGTATGTGTGTAGGAATCAGAGAACATCTAAATAAATATTTTAAAAACATGATTAATTTTCTTTTAACTTTGACTTTTTTTCTATTTTTAATGAATTATTGCTAAAACCTACACACCTGCTGGAAATGTTTCAAGTGAGAGTTGTCCATACTGCTAATTTAATTTAACTATTTATAAAACCAAACAGCATAATGAAGATTTGAGTAATGACCTATTGGTTTAGACTGTTAATTTTCTATTTTCTGGGATTATCCTGCTGTCCCAAACACTTGAAACAAAATAGATCATATTTGCATCAAATTATACGACAGACTCTTTAGAAAAGATTTTAGATTTTAACTCTTGAGGTGGCAGTGATATCCGTCTCCTTGACTCTTTCCACAGCTGTCTTAGATAGGATTTCTATTGCTGTGAAGAGACACCATGGCTGTGGCAATTCTTATAAAGAAAACATTTAATTGGGACAAACTTACAGTTTAGAGGTTTGTTTGGTACATATCATCATGGTGAGAAGCAAGGCGGCTGGGAGTATGGTGGTGTGCAGGCAGACATGGTGCTGCCTGAGAGTCTTTCTTTTTGATCCAAAGGCAACAGGAAGTGAACTGAGACACTAGGTGTGGCTTGAGCAGATATGAGACCTCAAAGCCTGTCTCCACAGTGACATATGGCCTCTGACAAGGCCACACCCACTCCAACAAAACCACACCTTGTATTTCTTTTGGGGGCCATTCATTTTCTTTCAATCCACCACAACAACCTAGTGTTCTCTCAGTACTAACTCTGCTGAAGTGGCTTTCCCTCTGGTTTTGGGACAGCAGACAGAGAGCTGAATGAATGAGCCTGACTTGAGAACTTGAGCTGGAGCTGGGTATAGAGAGTCAATACTAGTTAATGTTGAACCCAGACCTCAACCAGCTGGAAGTTACCATACTTCTTCTTCTTCCTCTTTTTTTTTTTTTTTCTGATTGTAACTTTATCCTCTGGTGGCGTTTTTAAAAAGTGAATATTCCGCAAATAACGAAAGCTTAACTTCTTCCTTTCCAATACGAATCCCCTTGATCCCCTTATGTTGTCTTATTGCTATTGCTAGAACTTCAAGCACTATATTGAAGAGGTATGGAGAGAGTGGACATCCTTGTCTTGTTCCTGATTTTAGTGGGATGGCTTTGAGTTTTTCTCCGTTTAATTTAATGTTAGCTGTCAGCTTGCTGTAAATAGCTTTTATTATATTTAGGTATGATCCTTGTATCCCTAGTCTCTCCAAAACCTTTATCATAAAGGGGTGTTGAATTTTGTCGAATGCTTTTTCAGCATCTAATGAAATAATCATATGGTTTTTTTCTTTCAGTTTATTTATACGGTGGATTACATTGATAGATTTGCGTATGTTGAACCAGCCCTGCATCTCTGGGATGAAGCCTACTTGATCATAATGGATAATTTTTCTTATGTATTCTTGGATTTGGTTTGCCAGTATTTTGTTGAGAATTTTTGTGTCGATATTCATGAGTGAGATAGGCCTGTAATTTTCTTTCTTGGTTGGGTCTTTGTGTGGTTTTGGTATCAGGGTAACTGTAGCTTCATAAAAGGAATTTGGCAATGACTCTTCTGTTCCTATATTGTGAAATACATTAAGGAGTATAGGTATTAGCTCTTCTTGGAAGTTCTGGTAGAATTCTGCAATGAAACCATCTGGTCCTGGGATTTTTTTGGAAGGGAGATTTTTGATAACAGTTTGTAGTTCTTCGTGACTAAC
Source organism: Microtus pennsylvanicus (assembly GCF_037038515.1). NCBI lineage: Eukaryota > Metazoa > Chordata > Mammalia > Rodentia > Cricetidae > Microtus > Microtus pennsylvanicus. The sequence goes on from NC_134590.1 coordinate 80,704,628, forward strand.
AGGTCTATTTAGATCGTTCACCTGGTCTTGGTTTAGCTTTGGTATATGGTACTTATCTAAAAAATGTTCATTTTTTTTTCGTATTTTCCAGTTTTGTGGCATACAGGCTTTTGTAGTAAGATCTAATGACTCTCTGAATTTCCTCTATGTCTGTGGTTATGTCCCCCTTTTCATTTCTGATCTTATTTATTTGTGTGTTCTCTCTCTGTTGTTTAATTAGTTTAAATAGGGGTTTGTCGATCTTGTTGATTTTCTCCAAGAACCAACTTTTTGTTTCATTGATTCTTTGGACTGTTTTCTGTGTTTCTATTTTGTTGATTTCCGCCCTCAGTTTGATTATTTCCAGTCTTCTGCTCCTTCTGGGCACGTCCGCTTCTTTTTTTTCTAAAGCTTTCAGGTGTGCTGTTAAGTCCCCAATGTATGCTTTCTCCATTTTCTTTAAGTGGGCACTTAGTGCTATGAACTTTCCTCTTAGCACTGCTTTCATTGTGTCCCATAGTTTGAGTATGTTGTCTCTTTATTTTGATTAAATTCAAGGAAGATTTTAATTTCTTTCTTAATTTCTTCCTTGACCCAGGTGTGGTTCAGTAGTTGACTGTTCAGTTTCCATGAGTTTGTCAGCTTTCTGGGGGTAGCATTCTTGTTGCCTTCTAACTTTTATCCATGGTGATCTGATAAGACACAGATGGACACTGATATTTTTTTGTATCTGTGGAGGTTTCCTTTGTTTCCAAGTATGTTGATTCTTTGGACTGTTTTCTGTGTTTCTATTTTGTTGATTTCCGCCCTCAGTTTGATTATTTCCAGTCTTCTACTCCTCCTGGGCGTGCCTGCTCCTTTTTTTCTAAAGCTTTCAGGTGTGCTGTTAAGTCCCCGATGTATGCTTTCTCCGTTTTCTTTAAGTGGGCACTTAGTGCTATGAACTTTCCTCTTAGCACTGATTTCATAGTGTCCCATAGGTTTGAGTATGTTGTCTCTTTATTTTCATTAAATTCAAAGAAGACTTTGCTGGAGAGGTTGTGGAGAAAGGGGTACATTCATCCATTGCTGGTGGGAATGCAAACTTGTGCAACCACTTTGGAAAGCAGTGTGGTGGTTTCTCAGGAAATTCGGGATCAACCTACCCCTGGACCCAGCAATACCACTCTTGGGAATATACCCAAGAGAGGCCTTATCATACAACAAAAGTATTTGCTCTACTATGTTCATAGCAGCATTGTTTGTAATAGCCAGAACCTGGAAACAACCTAGATGCCCTTCAATGGAAGAATGGATGAAGAAAGTATGGAATATATACATATTAGAGTATTACTCGGCAGTAAAAAACAAGGACTTCTTGAATTTTGCATGCAAATGGATGGAAATAGAAAACACTATCCTGAGTGAGATAAGCCAGACCCAAAAAGAGGAACATGGGATGTACTTACTCATATTTGGTTTCTAGCCATAAACAAAGGACATTGAGCCTATAATTAGTGATCCTAGAGAAGCTAAATAAGAAGGAGAACCCAAAGAAAAACATATAGGCATCCTCCTGAATATTAACCTTCATCAGGCGATGAAAGGAGACAGAGACAGAGACCCAATTTGGAGCACCGGACAGAAATCTCAAGGTCCAAATCAGGAGCAGAAGGAGAGAGAGTACAAGCATGGAACTCAGGACCACGAGGGGTGCACCCACACACTGAGACAATGGGGATGTTCTATTGGGAACTCACCACGGCCAGCTGGCCTGGGTCTGAAAAACCCTGGGATAAAACCGAACTTGCTGAACATAGCGGACAATGAGGACTACTGAGAACTCAAGAACAATGGCAATGGGTTTTTGATCCTACTGCACGTACTGGTTTTGTGGGAGCCTAGGCAGTTTGGATGCTCACCTTACTAGACCTGGATGGAGGTGGGCGGTCCTTGGACTTCCCACTGGGCAGGGAACCCTGATAGCTCTATGGGCTGACAAGGGAGGGGAACTTGATTGGGGGAGGGGAGGGAAATGGGAGGAGGGGGCGGGGAAGAGACAGAAATCTTTAATAAATAAATAAACGGAAAAAAATTTAAAAAAACTATACAAACCAAAAAAAAAAGTGAATATTCCGGATTATGATAACAACCCCCTTTGTCTACAAATTCCTTGAAGGAATTGAGGAACAGGCCTGACTGTTTTGTGTCCCTCCTCATATCAGCCTTTCTATTCATATCACTTTCTTTTCTGGTTTTATTGCAACACAACACAGTTGCTGAGTAAGTCAGAGGTTTACTAAACCACAGACATACAGCTAATAGATGTCAGAGCCATGGCTTGACAGTTTGACCCTAGGTTTCATGTGCTTGTCAGCACTGTGTTGTTCTTGGTAGAGGCTGGACACCCGGGAAGCTCAGTGACCACCATCTTCTTTTTATCATTTTTAGTTGAAAAAAAATTTTTCCATACAATATATTGTAATCATGTTTTCCCCTTCCCCAATTCCTCCCACATCCTCCCCACCTCACTATGCACCCAACATTCCATTCTTTTTCTCTTAATAAAAAAGAAATACATTCACTGAAAATCCCCCCAAACCACAAAAACAGAAATCAAAATAAACAAGCAAAAAAACAGTAAGACAAAAAAAAAATCCCAAACCAAGCAAAATGAGACAAAATGTTGTGAAATGATCTTTTTGTATGTTGTGAAGGTGTGTTGCTCTCATTGGCTTAATAAAGAGCTAAATGGCCAATATCCAGGCAGGAAGAAGTTAGGTGGGACTCACGGACAGTGAGAGAACACTGGGATCAAGAAGGGCAGAGTCACCAGGAGAAACAAGATGAACGCACTGTGTTGAAAAAAGGTACTGAGCCATGTGGTAGAACACAGATAAGACATATGGGTTAATTTAAGTTGTAAGAGCTAGTTGATAATAATCCTAAGCTACCAACCAAGCATTTGTAATTAATAATAAGTCTCTGTGTGGTTATTTGGGAGCTGGCTGGCAGGACAGAAACTTCTGCCTATACAAAAGGTTTACAGAAATAACATAGAGTCTGTTTTGTGTTGGCCAACAACTCCTGGACATGGCCCCTGCCTGGTTAATATGCCCAGTGAGACTCCGTTGGGGGGAAACTACTTTTTCCTTCACCAGCAGGTATCAGTTACAGATGTTTCTTGGTTGGGACCGAGACCCCACGTGCAGTTCTCCCTGAGAGCTGGACCCCATCTGGCTTGATACTGTGGAGGCCTTGTGCATGCTGCCACAGTTTCTGTGAGCTCATAGGTGCATCAGGCCTGGTGCGTCTGGAAAACAGTTTTCTTAGCATCAACCATCACCTCCGGTTCTTGCAATCAGCCTTCCCCCTTCTTTTCCCGCACGGATTCCCAAGCTGAGGGGAGGCTTTGATGAAGACTTCCCCTTCAGGATGAGAGCTGCAATCTCTCACTGCACACAGTCCAGTTGAAGCACCCATTTTCTTGTTACTGGTCTCCAGCTCCATTTTTTTTTTTAGGGGAGCTTGAACATCACATGCACTGTTAACTGCACTTGGTTTCTATTCTGCTTCCTGGTGGAAAATAGAAGTATTTTGTTTTTTGTTTTCAATGTGAACAAGTTCAGTCACCTACATAGAAAGAGTCTCATGAGCAAGAAGCTGACATTATTACGAGCATCTACAAAATGGCCTCATTAGGAAGTACAAAGAATCACTGCTTAGGTCTGTCACTGTCAGTTTCTTTTGAGAAAAAGAAGGTGACAGTATTTTCCTGGTGAGGGTTTATTTGAGTCTTCCCAATGATGTAAAAAGCCTGGATCACGCTGACTTCACCCCAACACCATGCCTCTGAGCAGTGACAGCTGTCAGTGTTAATGAAAAGATATTAACAGTGAATGGCTGACGACTTTGAAGTCTCAATAGGAAGCAGAAGGGAAAAGGCTGCAGATACTATTCATTCATTGAGGGTTTAGAACATGTTCATAGCACAGAAACATGTATGATCAGTTCTAGTAACATAGATGCTTTTAAATTGTGATTCTTGAATAAAGCTTCTTTGGGGGCATACCGTATATTTTGGGTTGCTCGTCTGTAATCACACTTGCTAATACCTTCCCTGTATCTGTCCTCCTCAGTTTCCAGTCTAGACCTGAAGGTGGCAGAGGTTAGACCATAATCATTATTCATATCAGACATAAGTCTCAGGAGGAGGTGGAGGAAAAAGTTGTAGAAAGGCCCGGGGACCCACTGGAACCCTACCTAGTTTTAGGTGGTCCATAGTTAATTTGCCAGCATCCATGACTTCCACTTTTCTGACCTGGTGTGATGGACCCATGGTGTAATACCAGCTCCCTTCATAGCCATAGGAGTGGAGAGAATCACCACACAGAGTCCTTTCCAAGTTGGTTTCAGTGTTCCTATGGCTACCTTTGAGCCAGACAGTGTCCCTAAGCTGGAACAAGAGGAAAATGGTGGTGGACTCAGAAGTCGGCTGAATCTCTCAGATGGTCCAATGACTAGTCTTTACGGACGACTGGAGGGTCTGTAGTGACTTGAGAAAGGAATGGCTAGAGAGTTCTGCCAACTGCTGCTCCCTGAGCCTGGGAAGCAGTGGGGAAGGTCTTCCAGACATAATCTCATAGGGGATAAATCCCTCCCTACGTGGAGTGCAGTGGACCAAAGCAAAGGAAGGAGGCCTATCCATCTTTTGATAGACCCTAAAGAGAATTTTGTTAAAGTTTCTTTAAATGCCCTGTTTATTCTTTTTACCTGACCAGAACTCTGGGGTCTATATGTACAATGAAGATTTTAATCCACGTCTAAAGCTTTAGCTATTAAATGACAGATTTTAGCTATGAAAGCCAGGCCTTTGTTGGACTCCATTGCTAGAGGGAAGTCAAATCAGAGGACTAGTTCCTGGAGGAGCTTTTTAGCTACTATTTAAGCAGTCTCAGTCCAGGTGGAGAATGCTTCTACCCACCCAGAAAAGCTATCTGTAAAAACCAGCAGGTATTTTTATCCTTCCCCAGCAGGCAGCATCTCTGTGAAGTCAGTTTTCCCCAGGTTTGCCTGGGTATTGTTTTCTTATTCAGATCTCCTTCTGCGTAAGGCTCTCTGTTTTGGATTCACTGGAGCAGACCTGATTTTTGATACAGCAGTAAAACTTTTTTCCAGGAACCTGTAAGGCAACTGGAACTGATTTATATCTTGGTGTCATAGCAAACATCTATGCTTTAGGCTAAAAGATATAAACATTTAGAAGACAATTGAAAGGAATGGGAAACTCTAAACCTCTGAAGATACACCTGAAACCTGTTAGTCATCTCGATGGGACCTCCAAATGTTAGATTTTTCTTAAGAAGAGCCTCTCCACCGACACAAATAATTTCAATCAAACCAAATTAAAAGACACCCATGTTTAAAACAAAAAAGACACCCATGTTTAATGCAGTGCTCCCAAGTGGCCCCAGAAAGCATGGAGAGGGGAAGAGAAAAAAAGGGGAGACCATGCAAAACCTGAAGACCATGTGTTTTTTCTCTGGGGGGCAGTAAAGTGACCTGCCTGGGGAGGGGTCACAATTTGGTGGCCTTTACTGGAGGTGGAGTTTAGACTAAGGCAACTCCCAGGGGACAGGGCTTGAAATGGAGTTTCTTGCCCAGTATTCCAAAGATGGATGCTGAGATGAGTCCCCCAACTATAATATTCCAGACTCTGTATAAAGGGGTGTTAGGGAGTTGGGGTGATACTTTCAACCAAACAATTTTGCAGGAGGGAGGTCGCTTGTTGGTTCCTATCTGCCCAGCTAGCTTAGACCCAAAATAATCGCACAGAAACTGTATTAATTAAATCACTGCTTGGTCCATTAGCACTAGCTTCTTATTGGCTAATCTCTCACATATTAATTTAACCCATTTCTATTAATCTGTGTATCACCACGTGGCAGTGGCTTACTGGCAAAGTTTTGGCATGTTTGACTCTGGGGCAGCTCCATGGCTTCTCTCTGACTCCACCCTTCTAACTCCAAGCATTCAGTCTGGTCCTCCCTGCCGAGCTCTGCTCCGCCCCACCCTGCTCTGCTATAGGCTCAAAGCAGTTCTTTATTCATTAACTGTAGTCACAGCATACAGAGGGAAATCCCTCATCAAAACAGCTTCCACAGCTCCTAGACATCCTATAAGGTCCTATAAGGTTCAGTCATCGCAGGGGGTTTCCATGACCCCAAATGTTTGATGTTCAACCAACAGACATACAAAAACCCTTTTGTCTGGAAATTCTAGGGCTGAAGAAGTCAGAGCTGTTTTTGAAGCCCCGAATGCCTTTTATTTAGTCTTAGTCCAGAGAGGGGCTTAGTGCCCCTTTGTGCTGGTGTATAGTGGTCTTGCTACTTCCACAAACTCTGGTATCCAGAGGCAGCACTATTGGGCTGCACCTCGGAACTCTGGAACCTGTGTCTCTGTCTTTGGAGCTGGGATCTAAAGGACGGCAGCAATCCTACTCTGAGGCGGGCTCCTTGTGCCTCCCTTCAGCCGGGAGCCAAGATCGGTAGCCTTTAACAGAACTGGGCTTTCTTAGCTGACATTCTGTAGCTCAAGGTCTATAACTCTTGCAACAGTCCCTCTGTGGATCACTTACAGTCTATCTTCCCAGGAAACATCTGATGGAAGGGCAGGAAGTCTGCATTTGGTATCTTCGACTCCTGGGGCCTCCTGGCTCACCTCTGCCAATGGGAGGCTGAAGCATGCATCTCTCAGATCCAAGATGGTGTATATTTCTCTAGAAGAATCGGACTCAAGAGAGTCCCAGGTTTCCTCGTAGGCTGGAGAGGCATATTCCCAGGGCATACTCCAGAGTGAATGACAGATTACCATGATGCCTGTTTCTTTAAACCAGGCCGTATGAACTGTAATTTATTTCCCTTTTTGTTTCCAGGGTCACAGGGTAGTGTTTAATCTTGTGGAAGCAGCTGAGCCATAGTTGAACAATTATAGGTGCTCAGGATTGGACCTGTTCTTGAGGGTTGGTTTCTTCTGGGTATCTGTAAGTCTAACAGTGTCTCACCATCAGAGAGGGTTATGGTGGCTCTCGGTTTCTCTGAAGGTCTCGTCTCAAGCAGTGCTCTGTCGTTACATACTTTCAGCTGCCTCCAGCAGCTGGGACCTACTTAGACCTTTAAACTGTTTTCACTTTTATAATGTTTAAAAAAAAATATCTGATGGGGCTGGAGAGATGGCTCAGAGGTTAAGAGCATTGCCTGCTCTTCCAAAGGTCCTGAGTTCAATTCCCAGCAACCACATGGTGGCTCACAACCATCTGTAATGAGGTCTGCTGCCCTCTTCTGGCCTGCAGTCATACACACAGACAGAATATTGTGTACATAATAAATAAATAAATATTAAATAAAATAAAAATAAAGTCTGCAGGAGTTAGGTCTTCGTTGTTTAAAAAAAAATATCTGATGTCAACTGGGTGACAAAGGAAATCTTTTTAGCAGCTGTCTTTAATCCTTCTAAAGGACCTAGCAAAAGTTGTTTAGTCTCCTTGGTCCTTGTTGGACAGAAGAGAAAATACTTTGCTGCCTTGTCTGGCAGCAATCCTCCTATGTAACCCAGGGGCATTTTTTTTGTTTTTGTTTTGTTTTGTTGTTGTTGTTGTTTGTTTATTTGTTTTCCAGAGAATGGTGGGTTTTACGGTTTGTTGGTTGAAAAGGAGATATAAATCAGGAAAGAGAAAGGAGGGAACTTCCTCTTTTCCTTTGGGCTCAGTCCAGGGGACCGGTTCCTCTTCCCTGAGGCTGTTTAGAGCAGACCCGGAGCAGAGCTGGGAGTTACTCAAGGGGGAACTGGTTCCCCCTCCTTGTACGCACTCTGCTTAGACGGCAGGGGGCCCTGGATGAGAGGCCTGGCCTCTCCCCACCTCCACACAGGGCCCAACCCTGACTGAGCAGGAGTCAAACAACAAAACAGGCAGAGCTTCTGCTCCTGGAGTGGGACTGGTGGAGGACTTCTTTGGTTTCTCTGGGTGATCTGGGTCCCCAACAGGAGGGGACACAGATCTTAAGCTGGGTGAGGAAAGAGCCTCATTAAGGGAAACAAAACTGACAGAAACACATAGAAACACACACACACACACACACACACACACACACACACACACACACACAGTGACATCTCACATGGCTCCTGGACACTGGAACAGCAGCTGCATCTGACCTCTCCTCTGTGTCCAAACAGAAGATGCCTTAGCCAGACTTAACCTCGGGAGGTGACAGAGTAGGCAACTTTCTAACTTGTTTCCTTTTGGGGTGCAAGTGTAGCATTAGCCAGTGATTGATCAAAGGGAGCCCTGGGGACTTGGAACATCTCAGGTTTCACACCCTAGGAGTCCCCTGACCACTGCACTCTTCCTTGCTCCAATGGACTCTGGACCTTGACACTCAAGGGACTCAAGCTCTGGTCTGGGATCTCACTGGGGCCTCCGGAAATGTTGTGGGGTGCTCACCAGGGAAGACTGCTCAGACATAGGTTTAAGCCAGTAGAAAGTCTTTATTAGTCACCCAGTGACTGCACTGGCTTTGAGGATCTCAGTGCAGCCTCCAGCCTTTCTCAGGCTGAGCTTTTAAGCACAAAAATTATGATCTGGGTTGATATACTTCAGGTTACAAGAACAGTTAGAAGTGGAGCTACAAGGTTAGCACATTTAGAGACTTTCTCAGAACTGTGGACTTGGATGAATTGGGCCTTTGTTTTAGTTTGGCAGGCGGTACTGTCTATGTGCTGAGTTTTACAGCCTGAATGGCACTTACAGTCAGTTGTGCTAAGGTCTGGAGCCTACTGAGCCTGGGCTCCTGTTACAGAGTTCGTATAAATGTCTGACTGTTAACTCTGCATCTGGTGCCTCCTCCCATGCTCAGCGTCTCTTCTTCCTCTCTGGCCAGTCTTGTTACCGATAGGATACATCCCAGTATTTCACTTGGTTGGTCCTGGTTGTTTGAAGGTGCAGTCTAGTAAAAATTCCCAAGGGTCTTCCACAGAGTCTTAGAGGTAGAAACCAATACCCTCCTATGCCCCCTGTGGTTTTCTTCTAATGTACAAGCCTAGGTTTGTCTCGCTCTTCCCCCCAACAGTGACAGGATGTGTTCCTGGGGCCTCTGTAGCCCATGGCTCCCTTTTTTCCTAGGCTTCTTTGTACACTGACGGGTTGGTTTTAAGTGCTGGGGATTTATGGTAGCCTTTAAAATGTTGCATCTCAATTATGCCTTCAGACAGACTCACTTGTTTCTTCTCTAAATTCAGTATTTCAATTTTTTGTTGTTTATCTTTTGCTCTCTGGGCGATAGTCCTTTTTTTTTCTCCTTAGAGAATGAACCAATTATAATTTTCAAATTTTCATCTGTTAATACATTTCATTACCTGTTTTCTAGATCATTTGGTGAGAACTTTCTTGGTTACTCCAGGGTATGGTTCTTTTTCTTTGAGGATGAAAAGTAAATATAGAAACAAGCCTAGCCCTTGGCTGAAACCTTCACGCCAGAATCCTGAGCACTGACTGTATCATGTGATTCTGACTGACCCACATCCTGACCTTTGCCTCCCCAGAGGTAGCCACAGAGTTCACACATCAATCACTGTAGCCTTTGCTCCTTAAAGATACGGAACAGCTCTAAAGACAAATGTCATACACGTTGTTGTTCAAATATTGGGGTTTACAATCCTGCTTCTCTATTACTGCTTTGTTTAAAATGACCTCCCATAACTAAGGAAGTATGAACGTGTCAGTGAGATGGAAGCATCGAATTATTAGTAAAATGGAACGAGAGGTGTTTTGTTTCTGTTTTCCAGAGTGATCGCATTAGTATCAACACTGTGTTTACTTTTTATTAACTGGGCTTCCAGGTGTGGTGGCTTATTTTGTTAGTGTCTGCTTCCTAATAAAGTGTTGCTGAATTCAAACTCCATTTCACTGCTAATTGGTTTATGTAGTTTGTCGTCCTTGCCTTGCCTAACCCTCCGGGCTTAATAAATATAATAGATGGAGGGTAATCAGATGAGTGTCTGATAGCAACTTTCCTTCCAGGGCCATGTTTATTTTCTAATAAAGCACTGGCAAGGCAGCGTGTCAATAGTATCTCCTTTGGGATTCAAGTTCTAGTCCAGTGGAGTGCTCACCTAGCATCCACAACAACTTAAGTGTGTTACAGATAGAGTGCAGGCCTCTAACACTATCAAAAGTTCAGTGTCACCCTTGGACATATCAAGTTCAAGGACAGCCTGGGAAATAGGAGACCTAAGTCCTGCTGCCCCGGAAACAGAATGCTAAATGAATTTCCTCTTCAGTTTACGTGTTGGTATAAAAACTGTTTGGAGAATAAATGCAGGTGAATTTTCAGGATGTGAACTCAGGATTTCATGAGGGGTCACTGAGAGTCTCCCTCCTGATAAAATCATGTGAGCTGTGTCTTTATTCCTACACTTCCCTGCTGGTCCAAGAGATTATTTATGGTCCAGGCTGGTCCCGGACCCTGACATAGCCCCAAAGCAAAAAATTAGAAATGGCAACCTACTACAAGAAAAGTTCAAAGTAAAACATTCTTGATTACCTCCCATTTTTGTACAAAATGTGCCTTTATCTGCATACATCACCAGAGAGACTGACAGATGGAAAACCTCCGAGGAAGGCACCTGGCACCAGGCACCTGGCTCACGCCTTGGGTATACTTCCCTCTTGGCAAGCAAAAGGAGTCTTTTTGTAGCCTACTCTTGGAGCACGAATAATAAAAAACCCAGAGACAGAAATTGGGGTTCAACCCAAAAACGAGAAAAGCAAAGCAGCCAACCACTAGAGAAATCTTCCCTCTACTAAGACTGGGTGGCTGCAAACTAAGCCAGCTAAGCCTCTCTCCTCTCATTTTATATTGCCTCTAGTGCTGGGTTTAAAGGCGTGACTCCCTAGTACTGGGATTAAAGGTGAGGCACCACCACCCGCCTTTGTTTCTGCACCAATTTTGTGTAGTCCAGGGTGGCCTTGAACTCACCAAAATCCATCTGCCCCTTTCTCCCAAATCCTGGGATTAAAGGTGTGTATCACCATTGCCTGACCTCTAGGGGCTTTAGCTTTGCCTCTGGTCTTCAGGCAAGATTTATTTATTAAAATACAAATAATATACCATTATATATTCTTTTTGATAGAAATTTATTGCAATTTTTTTGCCTTTTGTTTCTCTTTCCTGACGCAGGTTCTCATCACGCAATCTTGGATGGCCTGGGGCTGTAGGTGTGTACCATGTGGCCTTGTTTTGCAGTTTTTAATAACAAAATATTTAAAGACCTCTCCTCTCGTTCGTACCATTTCAGTTATCCCTTTAAAATCATAGAATTGAGTCTCCCCTAACTGCTATTAAAAGCGGTGACCATTAAAGAATATATGATAAAGTATTATTTAAAAAGTTTTGAGCATTCATTCATTCACTCTCTGAGTACCCAGTTCTGTCATCTAGTAAAATTTTAAAGAGTATAGTGCTGGGGTTATATACTTAGCTATTTACAGGAGAAGTGGAGTCTCAAGTTTTATTGCAACAGAAAAGTTACTTGTTTTAACAGCTGACCTTGTTGGTCACAAACGCTGTGGGGAGCCACGATTTGCATCTTAAACAATAGACTATATTTCAAAGAGAGCCAGTCCCTGAGGTGCTGAGGGGTATGAGAGAATAGCATACTGATGAAGGCACGGAAAAGCCAGAGGAAGTTTGGGTGCCACTTCCATTTAACAAACAGGTAGCGTAGCAAGCTGCTGACCTCAGTGTGATCATGTCAGGATGTTTCTGTGGATCTGCTGCAAGAAAGTGTGATTGGCAGCTGGCATCCCTGTGGTTCAGGATGCTAAGCAAGTGTTTACAACTTTATCTTCTGGGCAGGCCTGAGGCCGGGGCCCTGTAACAGAGGTCTTTCCAGCCAAACAGGAGTTCCTTAGCAAAGACCGTTTGAGGAAGAGGGTTTTTACTTCCTCCTCAGGGATCATTAGAAGGACCATCACAGTATCTCTATTCTTCTAATGAGCCAGGGGATCGATTCTCCCCTCCCCTTGTCAGCTACAGAGGGATATTTACTCTGAGAGTTCCATGAACAAATCTTGCCAGCAGCCGGGAAGTAGATAGACCGCTTCGGTTTCTTATTAAGACCTCATAGGAACGCCACGTGGGCACACAAACAGGCATATCCCTTTTATGGTTCTCCACTGGGTCCAATGTGCCTAAGAGGCTGGCAGCGTTTTGACCCTTGGCACTAATGATGAGAAAGAGTAGTTTTTTCTGTAGACTTGCACGTCTTTGTTCTAAGCACAGTGTCCCTCAGCACTGTGTATTGAAGAGGTGGCCAACGTGTCGATTCCTCTTGACAAACTCCAGTGCCAGGTTTATGGTTCTGCCAACTTCTGTAAAAGGGGTAAAGTCCCATGGGTGGGAGAGGAAAATGCCCCATGAGTCTCCCAGAAAGCTGAGGAGCTGCAGCAGCCTGGAGGCGTCTCTCATGAAGGGGTTGTGTGAGATGCTGTTCTGGGGAGACACTACAGTATCCTCATCTATTCTTCCCACCCCAAAGTCAAGGAAACAAGCTGTCACTTCGGAGTTTGTCAAGTCCCTGCTTCTGGAGAAAAGCTTCCTCCTCTTCCTCTTCTTGTTCTTCTTCTCAGGCCCTCCTCTCCTTGGCGCTTCAAGACAGGCTATCACGTATCCCAGGCTCACCTCAAACTTGCTACGTAGCTGTCCATGACCTTGAAATTCAATCTTCTTGTCAATACTCACCTGCTTTCGATTTTTTTAAGTAGCGTGGAATTGTTTAGTCATGTGGGAACTTTATGTTTGACCTTTTCAGCACATGTCAAACTAGTTGCTTCCATGTACTCCAGAAAGGGCAACCATGGCATTAATGAAATGAACTTACCTCAGCAGAGGGAGCAGAGGTCTCTGCTCATACAGAGACATTGCTCAAGAGTCAAAAATCACATCATTGTTAACAGCAAAAAATTTTTCATCTCGCTGACTCCGGCTCCAGGGCAGACAGGACCAAATACAGTCTGAATGACACACAATAGTCACAGTGTCCCTCCGTTCTAAAGCGGAGTCCACTGGGTTTGCCCTGTTTCTTTGCTTCTTTCCTTATTTATCTTCCTGCTCTTCCTCCTCATCCTTTTTCTTAGTCCTTTGGAGACAGAGTCTTATAGAGCCCAAGCAGGCTTTGAGCTATATAGTGTAGGGTGATTTTGAACTCTTGATCCTTCTGCCTCCACCTTCTGAGTGCTGGTGTTAGAGGTGTGTTCCACTAAGTCTAGTTCCCTGGCTCTCTTGTGTTCCTCCTTTATTTTCTTTCTTTTTTTTTTTTATTGCTTGCTATGTGTGTGAACCACATGTATGCCTGATGCCCACGGAAGCCAGAGGGGATGCTGAATCCCTTGGAACTGGAGTTACAGACAGTTGTGAGCTGCCATGCAAGTGCTGAAAGCTGAACCTGGATCCTCTGCAAGAGCAACAAGTGCTCTTAGCCACTGAGCCATCGCTCCAGCCCTGGTTGTTTCCTTTAGATGTTTGCTCAGTAGCACAGAGTTACTGCCTTTGGCCATGTTGCTGTAGAATTGATCTCAAACCCAGTTAAAACAATCCCTTTAAGTGAAGAAGCTACCACTGCCAAGATTTATTCTGGAAAGACCTGAAGGGAAGTCTAAGGTGTCAGAAGTCTGGCTTATGCCCAGCCTCACATTGTCCTACCATCCTGAGGATCTACACATTCAATGTTTGACTGACTGTGGGAGTCTGAATGTAATTGGCCCCATAATCTCATAAGAAGCCACACTACTAGGAGGTGTGGCCTTGTTGGCGTAGGTGTGGTCTTGGTGGAGGAAGTGTGTCACTGTGGAGGTGAGTTTTAAGGTCTCATATATGGTCAAGATACCACCTGGTGTTTGAGACCACTTCCTGTTGCCTACAAGATGTAGGACTCTCGGCTACTTCTCCAGCACCATGTGTGCCTGAATGCTGCCGTGTCCCACCATGATGGTAATGGACTGAACCTCTGAACTGTAGGCGAGCCGCCCCAACTAGATGTTTCCCTTATAAAAAAACTTATATTGCTGTGGTCATGGTGTCACTTCACCAGAGAAACGGTAACTAAGACAGTAACTTTATCAAATTTATAATTTGTGATATAGTAAAACATCTGTCTACTTTCCCAGAAACTACTACTCTATTCCTGAGCAAACTGGCATAAAACCTGCTCCAACTTAGCTATCATAGTTCAAAAATTCATGCTTTGGGTTTGACTTTCTTGCTTTGCATTGGCCTTGTCACTTAGGACTTTATTGTATAAGGACTGAGCGATACACAACTAACACCCTCATGCAGTGCCAGTAAAAGGCGGTAGGCACAAATACCACGTCCTATAATTATCTGCTTGATCAGGTCATGCTGGCTAGCTGCTGTATGTCATGGCATTACAACCATAACTGTGGTAGAACAGAGGGAATCAGAGCCGAGATCCTTTCCCTTTCCCGGACGTTGTTTAGAGCAGTATGACTAAGATTATGTGTCCAGATGCGCACCCAGCCCATGAGCTCACCATCATAACGCTTGTCGTGTTGTAACTCAGAATTGCAAAGCTGTTGCAGTCCAAGTGCTGTGGTTGCCATGGAGCAAGTCCTCAGGGAACCCTAGATAGCCCAGTCCGAGGAGTCACCCCTTGGCTGCTAACACTCTGTGTCGAGAATAGTTCAGCCCTGATCCCTGACATTATATGGCCCAAGTCACATGCTTTGGGAAAAGATGACTTCAGGCTTAAAGTTCAAAGCGGGACAGGGAGGTGGGGCAGCAGGAAGCTAGGTAGATGCAGTCTTTGATTAGTTGGTAATAGGGATAGATTTGGCAGGACTAACTTTGTGGAATCTTATTTTCTTCCCATTGGAAAAGGTTCAGAGATCATTAATTCTGGTGAAGAGGGTGAGTATTATGTCTGCAGAAATACAGAACATCTCTAAAGTAGAATTTTTTTTAAAACTCAATTTTCCATAATTGGTTGTAACACATAGTTGGGGGGGATATTTCAGACTTCATACTAAGAAATATTTGGTTCACAGAATAATTTCATTCAGACTCTAGGCCTTTGGGGTGTGTGTGTGGTGTGATGCATGTTCACATGTGTACGGGCTTGCATGCCTGTGTGCAGAAGTCAGAGAAAGATGTCAAGTGTTCTCTCTCCACCTCCTTTCCTCTCTCTCAACCTGGAGCCTTACTGGCAGCCTACAAGCTCTAAAGATCATCCTGTATCTGTCTTTCACAGCAGTGGAGGAGCGACAGGTGCACGCTGGCATGTCTAGATTCTCTGTCTCTCTGTGTCTCTCTCTCTCTCTCTGTCTCTCTGTCTCTCTGTCTCTCTCTCTCTCTGTCTCTCTCTCTCTCTCTCTCTCTCTCTCTCTCTCTCTCTCTCTCTCTCTCTCTCCTGCTGGTGATTTTAATTCAGAAGTAGTTCTTCTGAATTACCCACTGAGCCCTCTCCGGTCCCAAGACCCTATGACTTCAACTTCCAAGATAGGACTTTAAAATACCAGGCTAGTCTGACCCCTAAATTTTAACTAACACTTTCCAAAGACAGAAGAATTTATTCTTTGTAGGAGAGCCAGCATTTGTTTATTTATTGCTTAGTAATTTATCTCCTTGAACTGTCGCAAAAGATTTATAGGAATGTATCTGATCCAGTTAATAACATGCAGCAATATTTTTGGATAGTACCTGGGATCACTGCTCATATAAACCAAACCGAGGTTCCATATTGCATTAGAGACGTCAGCTGATGTTCTTTCCTTGGGCACATGGGGCTCTTCTCTTGCCAATGTGGAGGGCAAGTTCTTGGTAAACCTTCGAGGCTCATATGACTAATGAGATTTATATGGTTCCAAAATAGGAACCTTGATAACACATCAACTCTTGAAGTAGCCACGAATTATTCTTGGGAAAAGATTGGCGGGATCTAACTGAAACCAAACACGTGCAGGTTCCCACTGAATCATGCCTTCCAACCCCACCAGCAGTTCCAAGGAATTCTGTGGGAGGAAGGAAGGCCTGGTTTTTCTAGTAACATTCTCAAAAGATCAAGTACGTGTTTCAGATTCTACCGATAAATTCCTTCCACTTTGCCAGACACATTTTATCTAAACCTTTAGAACCGACTTCTGTAATGCTTATATACACAGTTTTTCAGTGTTTATCAGTACAACACATCCTTCTGTTTATATCAAAACCATCATAGCATTCTCTGCTATCAGTCCCTTCTCAATTCCTCTCTCAGCGTGCTGCCAACTAGGTCGGAAGCATTACTGGTACGACCTTACTCATGGGAGTCAGAGCTCTCCCAGGCTTTCCTTCCCTTTGGCCTTCTCAGCCTTTGACACTGGCGAATGCAGTCCATCAAAGACTCATTTCTCTCCACTGATGCTCACTTCATTTTAGGAAAATGAACCTTTTACCGTTGGTCCAGAGAGAGCATCTTGACAATGCAGATGTTTTTGGGTGGAGCTAGAATGCAAACAGACACAAAGGTGGAGGTGGTGGCGCAGGCCTTTAATCCCAGCACTCTTGACGGAGAACTCTGAGTTCAAGGACAGCCAGGTCTACAGAGTGAGTTCCAAGACAGCCAGGCCTACACAGAGAAACCCTGCCTTCAAAAACCGAAAAAAGAAAAGAAAAAAGAAAAAGAAGAAGAAAAGAAAGCAACAAACACAATACTTTTTGGACCTATGGGTTCTTTACCTGGAGTTTCTTATCAAAATATGCTTGTTTCCTTCTCTGGGCTGCTTCTTTCTCTGTTACCATTCCTGACAAAAACAGAAGGTTGGAACAGCTCAGCACTGACTTGAGCCTCATTCAGACTTCTCTATACTTCCAAGTACAGCACTGAATGGGTTTTTAAATCAAAGGGAGACAAAAATCCCCACCCCATGGATCATATTTTCATTTTGTTCCCCTCGTGGGGACTGTGTAAAGGAAATGTCCACTCTTTGCATAGGAAAGGCCTACTTCCCCTCAATCCTTCAGTCCAATAGGTTCCCTTTGGTCCCCCAAATACAACTTCAAAATGGTCAGATGTCGGCCTACTCCAAGAGCTGGTGTTACTCTCTTTTGTTCACAGTGTCTTTCTGCATCTGTTTTCTTCCTTCGCCGTTCTAGTTTCAGGGATCTCTATGTCTGTTATGTCTCAGGGCTCAGCATCGGTCTGCAAAGAGTTGCAATATTCCATCTGAGCCGTTGACAGGAGTTAACAACTCGTTCTTTATAAGCCATGGCATTGTCTACAGAAATTAGGAAGAGGTCATGTAGTAACTGGGTTTAGTGAATGGAAGGTTCTGCTAGCCCAGAAGTCTGGTGTGGGACTGGAGGATTTTACCAGAACCGAGAAACTGTCTGAAGAAAGTTCCTGACAAGACTATTGACCTTTGGAAGATGGACTCACCCAGTAATGGGCACAGCAGTAGCAAGAGAACTGGAGAATAGATACTCAGGGCTCCCTCACCTCTGCTTTCCATAGCACCCCTCATCTCCACCCAGGGGTTCCTCAGTGAACCAGTACTAAGGTAGAAAGCAGGGGTGTTGAAGCTGAGCCTAAGCGTCTCTTGGGGGACCAGAGTGGAGGAGGATAATAAGTCATTCTGGAGGAACAAAAGGTGTCTATCAAAGCTACCTATTGTGAAACGCTACCGTTTTAGTTTTTCTTCTAGGTGTATTCATAAAAATTTCAATAATATTCCACCAAGGATTCTACCTGTTCATTCAGCTCATCTTTCCTCTTGGTTTAGCGCTAACCATGCATCTGACCCCTAAGCCACTGTTTTTCCAAACTCAGGAGCCCTAGTAACTTTTGCTTCTCTGTACTCAGCAGTAGCCCTTTCTCTTCCAAACATGTATTTCTCTGTTCCTTCTGCATTTCTCTAAGGAACGGGAATGGAGCATTTTATCCTAGAACCATACATCCATCCCCAGCTAACAATGGAAATCATGCTGGAGAGATGTCTCAGAGGTTAAGAGCACTGCCTGCTCTTCCAAAGGTCCTGAGTTCAATTCCCGGCAACCACATGGTGGCCCACAACCATCTGTAATGAGATCTGATGCCCTCTTCTGGCCTGCAGGCCTACATGCAGACAGAATATTGTATACATAATAAATAAATAAATTAAAAAAAAAAGAAAACTTAAGAGCAGCAAAATTGAAATGAAGTTTAGGGCAGTAATACTTGCAACAGAGTTAAAATTTGAAGCAATTTTAATTTAGATCCTTAGGAATTAGCACAGCCATGAAGGTCAGCAAAGGTGGGTGGAGTGGGGTGGAGTCCCTGTGGTTTCCAGTATTTTGCTGGCTCCTGATGACTCCTACTAATTTGGAATGTTTTTGCACAGCACAAACAGCAACCATCACTAGGTACAAAATGTCCATGCATCTAACACCCAAATAAAATTCTAGATGTGATACCACCAAAACCTCGAATAGGGTGGGAGTGAGGATGTGGGCAGAGGAGGGAAAAGGCAACTTCCATTCTGTCTGCGAACGGACAAAGGTAACTTTGACAAGAATATAGGCTAAAACATATTAGGGCAAACGTTAGCGCTCTAAAGATGGGCATCAGATTTTACTTTTTACAGTGTTGGAGGTCAGATGTAGGTCTCACTGTTACTGTGTCTTTACAATACTTCTTAAAGTGTTTGGCTGTTTTCTTGCTTATTTGCTTTGATGGCTTCAACGAGGAAGAAAAAGACTTTTCTATTTTCTAATTTCTAGTTTCTATAGCACTGTGTAGTAAAAGACTAGGAGATGAACAGGTGCTGTCAAGCGCATGCTTTTTATCTCAGCATTCGGGAGGAGGAGGCAGAAGGATTGAAGTTCAGGGCCAGTCTGGATTGCGTAGGAAGACCATGGCAGAAGGAAAGGAAGCTTGGTCAGGAGAAAAAAATATATATATACACCAAGGACACAAGAGCCTTCATTCTATCTTCAATCTCTTCGCTTAGTCGCTTTGCCTGCGATGTTGTCTGGTGTCTGACTCTTCGTTTCCCCTCCATCTCCCTCCACCTCTCCTAACATGCAGATTCTAGCACAAGATATCCCATGCCAGCCTCATTTAAAGCAACTAGAATGGTTGTAAGGCAGACCATCACACCCTGCTTAGAAGCCCTTGGAGCCTTCCTGTTTTTTTTTTTATTTGTTTTGTGTGTGTGTGTGTGTGTGTGTGTGCACGTGTGTGTGTGCGCGTGTGTTTACTATCAACCCTTTCCCCCTGGTTTTTGAGAGCTTTTATTATACAATGTCCCCCATAGGTGATTTCATCAACTCTGAGGTGCATATTTTTATGTAAAAAGACATTTGAAACAATTGAGTACATCTTACAACAAATTCATGGCATCTTAGACTCTTTGTTTTCTGTGGCTACAGAATTCCTCTATTATGGGAATAGGATTTTTCTGCTACCCAAAGATTCATTCTTTCACAACTCCAAATTTTATTATTTTTGCTCTGCCTCTCTGTCTTTCTCTCTCTGTCTCTCTCATTTCTCTTGCCTCCCTTCCTAACATGGTCTGTGGAAATCCAGCCCATCTTTAAGGTCCAGTCCCCGAGCGCCTGCTTCAAAGAAAGCTTTGCTTACCCTGCAGCTGAGCAGCCAGCTCTGAGGACTCTGGCAGCTGGCATCTTATACTTGCCTTTAGTTTAAATACCCGGGTACATGTTCGACCTGCCCTCTTTAGAGTGCAACTGAGGTTGTGAGAGTCTGTGAAAAAGATAAGTTTGTTTTCAACACGAGCTGGAGATATTTTGAACAGGTTCTTTGTTTGCTGGTTGGCTGGATTTTAAATCTAAGCACTATTTCTGAGCTTAGGAAGAGTCCCGCTCTGAGCTGCCCCCGTGCGGTAGCTAGCGTCTCGGCAACGAGGCAAAGGAAGGCAGTGGGATGGTGAGGTGCGGGCTGAAGCTCCTTTGGGAATGAGGGTGGGGGCTGATGGGAGTGCCAGCTCCTAGGGGCTTTTCTGTGCTCTGGGAACAGCCTGGGGAAAGGTCAGGAAAGCCTGTTGTTTGAAAGACTAGCCCTCTCCGCTAGACGTGAATCACAGTGAGGTCTTGGGACTAAAAGAACTAATAGCTTCCCTCAGGAACTCCAGGCTGGGAGGAAAGTCCAAAACAGGTCTCCACAGGCGCTTACGTGGAGGCACTGAATGTGGCCCAGCCTTTTTGGAGGGGTGTAGCCTGGAAAAAGAGAGCTACGCACGCACAACATTGCCTGTGGCAGATTCTTCTTCATCACAGTGAATGTGGGACACCCTCCACAAGTCACGCACCCAGAAATCCTTCCTGCGATAAAGTGCATCAGCTGCCCTCCCCACCTTTTCTTTCTTAGTAAAGTTGTGTGTGCACAGAAAATAAAAATCTATTCCAGTGTCCTCTTGCTATTGCCAGGACATTCTGGGAGTAAATTTTAAATAATTTGTAAACTTGTCCCAGAGTCGCTGAGGACATTTTCTGTAAGGGCTACCCAGTTACTGAACTTGACTTTCCATGCATAGCAAAATATTCCATCATCGATCCCTACCAACATTCTGAGGGGTGAGGTTTGAGAAGCTAGGGGTTCCTGCCTGAGCCAACAGTCTGACATCTGCCTGGTACTCACAGACCTCACCTCCTGGCCTCTGTGTTCATGCACTAATGGATTTGAAGCTTATTTCCTCCTGAGGCAAAACGGTCCTCATGTGACCTGGACATGTCCTTTGAAAGCTTTTTTATGGTGTGATACTCTCTTCACATTTCGCAACAAAAAAGCCCCATACAAAGATCACGTGTGTTGAGCTTATTCTCCTCACATAATTAATTTTGTCTCAAAGACAATGTCCTCATTAAATTGCCATAAATTTTATTATGAAAAAGGTAGGAAGTGTAGAAAATTATAAAGAAACAACTATTTAATTGCAACTGCTTAGAGGTACTATTATTAATATTACAGCATGATTATGTAGCCTTGCAATAATCTGTCTTTGTATAATCATATTTTTTAAATGTTTGCTATACAATGGGAATCAGACTTTTCAAACTATTTTAACTTAGTTGTTAATGTGTATGTGGCGTGTGTGGGTATGTGCATGTGTGTTTGCATGTGCAGGAAAATGTGTGTGTAGGTTCATGCGCATGTGGCATGTGTTCAGCCTGTCTGTAAAGCCTGTCTTCTCCCATAAAAATAAATGATTAACATGTGCTTTTGTTATGTAACAGCTCACAGAGTGAACTCTGACACTGCTCCTCTGCCTTTGAATCTTGGCTGTTGTTAATTGACTCTTGAGCATGTCCTTTAATTGAAATAGACTACAGAGTCTTCAATGGGGGCACTAATGGTTCCTATTTCACATTTGCCGAGTACTAACAGCACTGCTTGGCCGAGAGCAAGGGCTTTCTAGGGTTAGTAATAGTGACTATAATCATGACTGGAGTTCCTTCTACATCTTTAAAGACTGGATAAGATTCCTTTGTTTGGATGGAGCACAACTCAGACGTTGTTGCTTAGTATTGGCAAAATATGAGATTCTTCTTTTTGGTCTATAAACAACAGTGAAACACCTTCTGCAAGTGCACTGTATTGCGTATATCTAACATATACAGCGTGCTCTAAAGTACGCATGTATATAGCTGTTGTACGAGGCAATCAGACTGAGTTCCGCTGCCTGGCTAGCTTAACCCAAAATAATTGCACAGAAACTGTATTCATTTAAATACTATCTGGCCCATTATTTCTAGTCCCTTATCGGCTAATTCTCACGTCTTGATTCAACCCATTTCTAATAATCGGTATGTCACCACGAAGTCATGGCTTACAGGGAAATATTCTGCATGTCTGACCTGGTGGCTGGCTCCATGGCAGCTCTCTCTGCCTGCCTTCTTCCTCCCAGAATTCTGTTCTGTCTACTCCACCCACCTAAGGGCTGCCCTATCAAAAGGCCAAGGCAGCTTCTTTATTCAACCAATGAAATCAACACAAATACAGAAGAACCTCCTACACCATACAACAAAATGAATTGTGTGTGTATATATATATATAATGAATATACGTATAAAATGAATTTAGCATAGTCATTGCCTGACAGTTATTCATTTCCCTCTTCCATGTCTAGAGAAGCTATATCATTTAGTAAAATCTCTGAATACAATGCCCTCTTAGTAATAATTATTACTGTTCTCCATCCTTCTATTTGTTTATTTTCTAATTCCAGATGCCTGCTACTTTGTATTCTGGACATCTCTTCATTTCTTTTCCTCCTCTCCACCCTGGGAGTCACTATCATTCTCTACCTCTACGTATTTGGCATTTTGTTTTAGATTTCACATATAAGTGAAATATGTCTTCTTTCTGTGCTTGGCTGATTTTGTTTCGCACAAAGTCCTCCAGGTTCGTCCACATAGCGGCAACTAGCAGAATCTTCTCTTCTAGGCTGAGTAATATTCTGGTGTATAAACTGACCATAGCTTCTTTGTCTGCCTATTGTTGATGGACACCTAGGTTGTTTGCCCATCCTGGCTGTGGTAAAAAATGCTGCTGTGAAAATAGAAGCATGCAGTAGAGGAATACAGCGGTGGGAGACGAAGGAGCTGTGTTTCATTTGGGTGGCTTTGGGCTTGTTGAAGCAGCAGAGAGGATGCGCTGCCTCGTTTTTTGCCTGGAAGGCCGCTATTCAGAATTGTCTATACGTTCTGGTGCCATGCAACCCAATAGCCTCTGGTTCTAAACTGTGTCACTTGTGAGCCTGTCTTAAGGTTCTGGTCACAGATGGATCTGTGCTTCTTCTCCAATGCCTGCCATTGTGTGACACCGTCTGTTGACTTTGCCAGAGAGAAGCACTGTAGATACTTTGAATCCTAGAGCCATTGCCTTTTCCTGACTGGGGAGGATGAAGGTCCCATTGGAAACGCCCACTTTCTCTGAGGATCCTCCTGTTCATTGCCTGGAGAGAAACAGGAGCGTCTTGGGATTCTGGGTCTTGATCACTCACCTGTCTGTGCTTAAGAGAACAGTTGTGCTACAGTCTGGCAGTCTGGTACCCTTCCCGCATACAGAGAGGCTTGGATGATGGTGTGACTACATAGAGAAACCTTAAGGAACAAATGGCTTTCATTTAGCGAGCTTGAATCTGCTGCTTTTGGCTGTTGTTGGCTGACACTTTTGAGAACACTGCTGCTGTATTTGTATTTGTCTGTGTCCTTGCTTCTTATCTTCTGTTGAACTGTTTTCTGTCTTTGGGAACTTGATTTGTAAATTTTACCCAGAAGGCAGCTAACCTCTTCCCTGGATAATCAGTGTTTTCTCTGACCTTTCTTATCTCTAGCTTTCAAGGGTTAAACTTTGAAAGTCAGTTTGTTATTAGTCACAGAAAGGTTGTGTTCTTCCTTTCCTCTCCCCCACTAACATGCATCTGGAACAGTTCTCCCTGGTTCCTATTTCACTGGTCAAATTCTGCCTCACTTCCTTTCCTTTCCTTCCCACCGTGCTAGAATATGGCATGGGAACTCTGATGCTTTGGATGTGTTTTCAGGACAGACAACACGCTTCTGGAGTCAAGAGTGTTGTAGTCTTTGTTTAGGGTGGATTTCCGAAGTCAAGAATGACTGTTTTAGGGGTTGGGGATTATCTTAGAGCTCATATTGCTGTGATAAAACACCATGACCAGAAGCACATGAAGGGGAAAGGCTCAATTTCAGCTCATTTTCTTTGCAAAAAACTTGCATTAATTTGTATGAAGTGTATTAGCATAGACACATAAATCAAATAGCTCTGGGTTTTCAGAATACTTCATAAGCACCAGGGAAAACTTACACAGTTGAACAAACATGAACATTATAATAACTCTAACATCTCTCTGCACCTGAAGAAGTCACTGTGCGCAGATAAAGAAGCTTCTAAAGATGTTTGAGGTCATTTGCAAGGCTTTTCAGTCACTTTTTCTTTTAGTTCCTAATGTTCCTTTCTTTCTTTTCTTTGTTTTTTGAGTCTCTCTATGTAGGCCTGGCTGTACTGGATCTCAGCATGTAGATCAGATTTGCTTCAGACTTACCAGAGATCTGTCTGCCTCTGCTGGGGTTAAAGGGGTGGGCCTCCGTGCTTGGTCATTCCTAACATTTTGAAGCCGTCCAAAGGTCTCCAGAAATTGTTCCCACTTAATTTTCCAACCGTGTTTCTCACAGCCCATTCTGTAAACTGTTCTGACCCGGCCCCTTTATTTCCCAGATAAGGTGCTGTACCCCAGGAGCTCTCTGTCAAACACCACTTCCCTGCTTCCTCTGGCCTACCCAGATCCTCTCCACTATCAGGCCTACCTCTGCTCAGCTCTTGCCACTACAGTTGAATTGACTGTTCTTGTCTATACTCAGCGTTTATTTTTTTCCTAGCTGCACTGTCAAATTACTGTCTGCACTATCAGCATGGCATTTTCCTCCTCCTAACTCTCTCCCTCCCTCCTCCCTCCCTCCCTCCCTCCCTCCCTCCCTCCCTCCCTCCCTCCCTCCCTCCCTCCCTCCCTCCTTTCTTTCTTTCTTTCTTTCTTTCTTTCTTCCTTTCTTTCCATCTCCAGCAAATTCATTTTTAAATGAATGTCTTGTGGGTGGCAGGCAGGGCACAGAAGTATAGACTAGAAAATAAATACAAACGTAAGCTGTTTTACTAATCATTTTATAACCACAAACTCATACAGAGGATGATGCCCTATACAAAACACAACAGATTCAAAACCAACTGTTCCCTTATCACGGCTGAAGTTTCCATCTCTGGTGTTTGGAATTTAGGATGCAGTTGTGGAGAGATGGCTCAGCCTGTAAAGGAAGGCTCACAGCCAGAAAGATAGATGCTGTCCTTGTTTTTGGAAGGACCCCTGAGCGTTTGGCACAGTCCATGCTTATAGAAGAATGGCTGCCTAACCCTGGCAGAAGCAGGTGAGTGTTTGATTTCATGCACCACATAATTGCTGAAGTTCTGCCCTACAATGTAGAGCCAGGCGGGGTTGTACTTGTCAAACTCCTTTTTGATATAGACTGCAGTATCCTTTTCTGTTTTGTACATTTCCAGTGCCTGACTAGTGCGCGCCACTGAGTCTTACTGCTGAAGGAAAACATTGGAAAATAAGTGTCTTTCCTGACCGTGTATGGATTTCTTTCTTAGCATTATTGCCTAAAATTCATCTCAACAGCAATGTAGCATTTATATTATATTAAGAGTTAGCACTTAGAGATAATTTCAGGTATGCAGAAGAGATGTAGGTCATCTGTGAATACATATATCATAAAATGGACTTTAGCATGGTCTCTATGAGGATTCTAGTACCTACCCTTAGTATAGAGAAGCAACTACATATTATAGTCATCATTAATTTAATATCATCACACCTCAAATGGAGACTGGACTTGTGTTTTTGTATGACATCATGAACACAATGACTGTTTACAGATGAGCAAATGCATGGGGCACCACTGGAATCAGAATTAAACCACTAAAGCTTTATTTGCCCCTTACCACCTGTCTGATTTCAGATGACTTGCTCTATCCCTCTGTTTCTTATCTGAAGAATAAAACATCCGTTTTACAGAATAGTGCTGAAAATTAAATTAATTCTTTCATAAAGTACCCCAAACAGCTTCTATAGAACATAGCAAGCATCCATTCAATGTTAGATACTTGAGTGATTGATGAATGATGGATTTTATGCAGTTAGAGAGAATTCTAGCTATCCTGGTCATTCCTAGAACTGTGATTATAACACAAATCATGTAAAATGCTAGAGAGATCACTGCATCTTCTTAAGATATATTATTTGTTTTTCTTAGATGTGTTGTTACAAATGAATCATATACCTATACCATTTTATATTTTAATATTCTAGATTTTTAAAATCTAAGTAAGATCAATCTAGAAAAGAAATTTTACATTTCATGTTTTGTTTACATGCTAACTACTCCCAACTTCTGTTTATGCTGTTTGTAAGATGGTACTTAACAGTGGCAATGAATTCAGCAAGGTTTACTCTTGCTACCTGTGTTTAACAGGTGAGAGATAGAGTGGTAGGTAGATAGGTAGATAGGTAGGTGGAGAGACGCTAGAAGTAAACAAAAACCTGATGCTGAATTTCTTAAAGTGTTTGCCTCTTAAACTTTCTAAAGGTATTTATCTGACATAATTTAATAAATCAGCCTTTTCATTTAATCAACTTAATATGAGTCTGAAAGAGATTTACACCGTGACCAAACGGTTTCCAGCACAAATAACTTTAATAATTGCAAATGATTTTTGCTGCTCTGTGGAGCCATCTTCTGGTCAGTGGTGTATTACAGATAATGTAAGCTTTTCCCATAAAGTTGTAGTTAGGCTCTGTAAAGATCATGTACTCCCTGTAAAGATATAGCTAGAAATCTATAGCCCAAATAATACCAAAGGAACAGCTCATTCCAGAAACAAATAATCAGGGTCACTTCAAATAATGAAGAAAAGAATTCCTGTCTGGATATGATTACGTGCTATATATTGCAGAATTGTTTTAATCATCGAACACCTTTTTGTGTACTTGTTCCTGCTAATAGTATGAAAGAATATGCACATAAGCATTTGTGCATATGCATATAAAATGTACACACATTTTATAGTGTGTACAAACTTAAAGATATATATGTATGTGTATATGTATATATATATAGATAGATCAATGCCTCTCTGCTTTTAAAAATTAATTACAAAGAAAGCTTTGCACCTGTCCTTTTCCCCAGCGTCAGCTACATTGTTATCTCTATGTGAGCATTGTTCTTTCAGATCAAGATGAACTTCTAGCTGTAACATTGTCACCGCTACTAACATTGTCACACCATCTTCACTCCTAGCTGTAACATTGTCACCCCATCTTCACTCCTAGCTGTAACATTGTCACCCTGTCTTCACTCCTAGCTGTAACATTGTCACCCCGTCTTCACTCCTTGCTGTAACATTGTCACCCTGTCTTCACTCCTAGCTGTAACATTGTCACCCTGTCTTTACTCCTAGCTGTAACATTGTCACCCTGTCTTCACTCCTAGCTGTAACATTGTCACCCTGTCTTCACTCCTAGCTGTAACATTGTCACCCTGTCTTCACTCCTAGCTGTAACATTGTCACCCTGTCTTCACTCCTAGCTGTAACATTGTCACCCTGTCTTTACTCCTAGCTGTAACATTGTCACCCTGTCTTCACTCCTAGCTGTAACATTGTCACCCTGTCTTCACTCCTAGCTGTAACATTGTCACCCTGTCTTCACTCCTAACTGTAACATTGTCACCCTGTCTTTACTCCTAGCTGTAACATTGTCACCCTGTCTTCACTCCTAGCTGTGACATTGTCACCCTGTCTTTACTCCTAGCTGTAACATTGTCACCCTGTCTTCACTCCTAGCTGTAACATTGTCACCCTGTCTTCACTCCTAGCTGTAACATTGTCACCCTGTCTTTACTCCTAGCTGTAACATTGTCACCCTGTCTTCACTCCTAGCTGTAACATTGTCACCCTGTCTTCACTCCTAGCTGTAACATTGTCACCGTCTTCACTCCTAGCTGTAACATTGTCACCGTCTTCACTCCTAGCTGTAATATTGTTGCCCTGTCTTCACTCCTAGCTGTAACATTGTCGCCCTGTCTTCACTCCTAGCTGTAACATTGTCACCCTATCTTCACTCCTAGCTGTAACATTGTTGCCCTGTCTTCACTCCTAGCTGTAACATTGTCGCCCTGTCTTCACTCCTAGCTGTAACATTGTCACCCTGTCTTCACTCCTAGCTGTAACATTGTCGCCCTGTCTTCACTCCTAGCTGTAACATTGTCACCCTGTCTTCACTCCTAGCTGTAACATTGTCACCCTGTCTTTACTCCTAACTGTAACATTGTCACCGTCTTCACTCCTAGCTGTAACATTGTCACCGTCTTCACTCCTAGCTGTAACATTGTCGCCGTCTTCACTCCTAGCTGTAACATTGTCACCCTGTCTTCACTCCTAGCTGTAACATTGTCACCCTGTCTTCACTCCTAGCTGTAACATTGTCGCCCTGTCTTCACTCCTTGCTGTAACATTGTCACCCTGTCTTTACTCCTAGCTGTAACATTGTCACTCTGTCTTCACTCCTAGCTGTAACATTGTCACCCTGTCTTCACTCCTAGCTGTAACATTGTTGCCCTGTCTTCATTCCTAGCTGTTACATTGTTGCTTTGTCTTCACTGTTGTTACATTCACTTCCTCCTCTGTTTATATGCTCACATGACCACAGTCCGCTCAGGGAAAACCCACCTGTGTAATATCCTTCATCCTTTCAGATTTCTATCTTTGGAGAGAGATGATTTAGGATTGAAAGCACTGGCTGCTCTTCCAGAGAAAACTCTGTAGTAGGAGGCTCTTCATTTGTTTTCCGGCCCCTCTAGACCCAAATAATCACACAGAAGGTATATTAATTACAACACTTAATATACAAAATACAATACAAAAGCTTATGCATACTTCTAGATAACTCTTACTTCTATTACTTCTTAATCATTTCTATTAATCTAAGCTTGTGGTTTGCCTGTAAGGTTCTCTAGCATCTGTCTCCTTCAGCAACTACATGGTGTCTCCATGACTCCACCTACTCTCTCTTTATATCTCTGTTCAGATTTCCTGCCTGACAATATTGTGCTCTGCCATAGGCCCAAATAAATTTCTTTATTAACCAATGACAATAAAACATATTCACAGCAGACAGAGGGGAATCCCATACCAAAACCCCTAGAAACAAGACAAAAATCTTGCAACCTGCATGTGGCTTGCCCACCATTGTGGCTTTTTCTTTTGAGTGTGCATTTTACTTATATGACTCCTCTTAACTCTCAGAGTACAAATTCTCTGGTTGCTGAAAGAAGTTGGTTATTGAGCGAGACTTTAGCCCACCTCATTTGTCAACTCCAGCCTCCCAGGTCCCACCACCAACTAGAGTGGCAAACAGCCTACTGATTATTTAAGTATAAACAGGGATGTGCATATGATATACATAGATACCACAGAATTTATAAAAGCATTTACCATAATACTCATAAATTTTACTATTTTCAAGAGTGTGCCAGTAGATAGCAATAAACAGTTGCATGATTCCATATTATTTTCTTGAATTCTACAGACTCCCACCCACCCCATCATTGTGGAGCATCTTTATGCAATTTAGTTTGCTTTGTACAACTCTGCAATGGAATCATTTTAGATAAATTTTACCTATATCCATAGTTATTACCTTGCAGCAATCTACTAGGTGTTTTTAACATAGGGTGCCAAAATGCACCAATCCTGTTGGTTTAGAGTGCCTTGCACTATCCTTTTGGTTTAGAATGCCTTGCAGTGATCCTGTTCTTGATTTAGGGAGTGCCTTGCACCAACCCTGTTGATTTGGAGTGCCTTGTGGAACTGTCTTTGAAATTTCCTGTTTCATGGAAAAGTTTGCCTGATACTATGAGCCTGTAGGCTGAAGATGGGTGTCCGCAACGATACAGAAGAACTGTCCAGGCAGCGAGATGCCTCTGTCAATTCTAGAATTTCAGAAGTTGCTCACAATGCACTTCCTGTTTACTTAGGTAATATTATATCCTTCTGGAGTCTTTGATGGAGTTGAAGAACAGATAGTTGTAGCTACACTTTTCCTTAGTTGTGATAAAAGATAAAATACATATAAAACTTTAGACTCACAAATATAGAATAGATGATAGTTTCCTTAATTTGCCAAATGTAAATGGACTAAATATTGTAACTATAATTCTTGCTTGATAGCTGTTTTGTTGTATGTAATCTTGCTATGTTAAAGTTAAAATCTTCCTTTTTATTTAGACAAAAAAGGGGAGGTGATGTGGGGTTCCCCTCTGTATGTTGTGAATATGTTTTATTACTATTGGTTAATAAAGAATCTTTTTTGGGTCTATGGCAGCACAGAATAGAGCAAGACAGGGATTCCAAGCAGAGATAGAGCAGAAAAGAAGACGGAGTCAGGGAGATGGCATGTAGCCATCTGAAGGAGACAGATGCCGAATGGAACCTTACCAGTAGGCCACAGCCATGTGCCAATATACAGATTAAAGAAAAGGGTTAATTTAAGATGTAAGAGTTACTTAATAAGAAGTCTAAGCCATTCACCAATCAGTGTTGTAATTAATATAATTTCTGCCTAAGAAAAGTGGGTCTTGGTAGCCAGGAAACGAGCAGCCTCCATCTACATGTACTCCATATTTAATTGGATTATTTAAGCTTTTTTGATATCTAGTTTCTTGAGTTCTCTATATATTTTGGAGATAAGTCCTCTGTTGGATGTGGAGTTGGTAAAAAATCTTTTCCCATTCTGTAGGTTGTTATTCTTTATGAATGACATTGTCCTTTGCCCTACAATTTCATGAGGTCCCACTTGTTAATTATTGACCTTAGTGTCTGTGCTATTAGTGTTTCGTTCAGGAAGACTTCTGTGCCAGTGAATTTAAGACTATTCCCCACTTTCTCTTCTGTCAGGTTCAGTGTATCTGATTTGATGTTGATACCTTTGATCCATTTGGAGTTGAGTTTTGTGCAGGATAAGTATGGATCTATTTGTGTTCTTCCACCTGTAGACATCACTTTGATCCACACTATTTGTTGAAAATGCTGTCTTCTTATCCAGTGTGTATTTCTTACCTTTATTAAAAATCAGATGTCTATAAGTGTGTGTATTTATATCTGGATCTTTAATTAAATTTCATTGATCAGTATGTCTGTTTTTATGCCAGTGTCATGCTGTTTTTATTACTATAGCTCTGCAGTACAATTTGAAGTTAGGGATAGTGATACTTCCAGTTGTTCTTTTACTATTGAAGATTGTTTTAGCTGTCTTGGGGTTGTGTGTGTGTATGTGTGTTTCCATATAAAGCTGAAAATTGTCCTTTTCTATATGTGTGAATTTGATGGGGATTACATTAAATCTGTAGATTGCTTTTGGTGATATATCCATTTTTACCATATTAATCCTATTGATCCATGATCATGAGAGCTTTTTCCATCTTCTGACATCTTTTTAAACTTCTCTCTTCAATGCCTTCAAGTTTTTATCATACAAATCTTTTGATTGCTTGGTTAGACTCACCCCAAGATACTTTTATATTATTTGAGACTATTGTGAAAATATTTCTTCCCTGATTTCTTTATCAGTCTGTTTGTCATTTGTATAGAGGAGGGCTACTGATTTTTGTGAGTTAATCCAGCTCTTTGCTGAAAGTGTTTATCAGACGTAGGAGTTTCCTTGTGGAATTTTTGGGTCTCTTATGCATATTATCATATCATCTGCAAATAAGATACTTTGACTTCTTCTTTACCAGTTTGTATCTCTTTGATCTCCTTCAGCTGTCATATTGCTCTAGCTAGAACTTCTTTTGTGTATGGATGAAATGTTCTGTAACTATCTGTTAGTTCTATTTGGTTCATAATGTCTGTTCAATCCGTTATTTATCTGTTTAGTTTATGTCTGGATGGCCTGTCTATTATTGAAGTCTCCTGCTATGAGTATGTGAGGGCCAATATGTGATTTAAGCTGTAGTAGTGTTTCTTTTATGAGGTCAGGTGTCCTTGGGTTTGGTACATAGATGTCCTCTTGGTGGACTTTTCCTTTGATGAGTGTGTATCTCTTCTGATTAGATTTGATTTGAAGTGTATGTTATCAGATATTAAAATGGCAACAACAGTTTGTTTCTTAGGTCCATTTGCTTGGAATATCTTTCCCATTCTTTTATCCTGAGGTAATGTCTACCCTTGGTGTTAAGATGTTCTCAGATGCGGCAGAAGGATGGGTCCTGTTTTCCCATCCATTCTGTAAGTCTGTGTCTTTTTGTTGGGGCACTGAGACCATTGATATTGAGAGTTATCAATGAGTAGTGTTGGTTCCTGTTAGTTTATTGATGTGGCATGGGTTTTTTACTTCCTTCTTTCCCATTTGCTGGTTTAATATTACTTATTATTTATGTTTTCTTGAATGTAGTTAACCTCTATAGCTTGAAGTTTTTCTTCTAGCACCTTCTATCGGGCTGTGTTTGTAGGAAGATACTGCTTCAATTTTGTTTTTATTGTGTAATGTCTTGTTTTTCACATCTATTGTGACTAGAAGTTTTGCTGGATTTAGTAGTCTGGGCTGGCATCTGTGGGCTGGCATTTGTAGAATATGTCCATTCCTTTCTGGCTTTTTAGAGTCTCCATTGAGAAGTTAGGTGTAATGATAACTGGTATGCCTTTATATAGTACTTGATCTTTTGACATTGCAGATTTTAATATTCCTTCTTTGTTCTGTACATTTAGTATTTTGATGTCTGTGCTGAGGGTAATTTATTCTCTGGTCCCGTCTTTTTAGTGTTCTGTATGCTTCTTATACCTTAATAGGCATCTTCTTCTTTAGGTTAGGGAGATTTTCTCTTCTATGGTTTTATTGAAAACATTGTATGTGCCTTTGCCCAGGGCTTTTTCTTCCTCCTCTCTTTCTATTATTCTTAGATTTTTATGTTGTGCCTTATTTCCTGGATATTTTGTGGTTGGACTTTTTTTTTTAAGATTTAACATTTTCTTTAGACAGAGAGTGAGGAGAGGCCATAACAGTAGTTTGCTAGAGAAATGGGGATGGGACTGGGAGATCCATCTGGAGGAGAGGAGGGAGAGTGAAGACCTGAACTAGCCTAACGTGGCAGACTTGGCTGGAAGGAACCCGGGCATTCTCTTCACAACTGTCTTGATGTGTACTCCACAGAAGCTGCACTTTTTTAAAGTGCACATCACGTTAAGGTTTTAAAAAGATTTATTTATTTAGGATGTATACAGTGTTCTGCCTGCATGTATGCCTGCAGGCCAGAAGAGGGCACCAGATCTCATTATAGATGGTGTTGAGTCACCCCGTGGTTGCTGGGAATTGAACTCAGGACCTCTGAAGAGCAGCCAGCGCTTTTGACTGCTGAGCCATCTCTCCAACTCAAGATCATTAAGCTTTAATGTATTTGTGCACCTCTAATTTTATCACTCCATTGGAGAGTCCCAAAATTTTAATAAACCTTTGTGAATGTTTTCAGTGTGGCATCTCATCACATAAGATGAACTTTTAAACAGTTAACAAGAAGTGTTTACACTGGGCCTATCCACGCCTCTTTTGTGGATTCAGTGGACTCTATGGGTAGGAAATTTAATAACATTGCAGTGTCTGACTTCCTTAATTCCCCAGCAGTGAATGCCTGTGGACTGGGAATGGCTGGTCCTATTCGTGTGGGATAGGAGTAGTGGAAAGGCTCCGGTGTGCTGAGGGTGACTTTCACCGCATTACACTGTGCTCAGGGTGGCCCTCACTGTGTTACAGGTGTGCTGAGGGTGGCTCTCATGGTGTTACAGGTGTGCTGAGGGTGGCTCTCATGGTGTTACAGGTGTGCTGAGGGTGGCTCTCATGGTGTTACAGGTGTGCTGAGGGTGGCTCTCATGGTGTTACAGGTGTGCTGAGGGTGGCTCTCATGGTGTTATAGGTGTGCTGAGGGTGACTTTCACCGCATTACAGGTGTGCTCAGGGTGGCCCTCACGGTGTTATAGGTGTGCTGAGGGTGGCCGTCACAGTGTTACAGGTGTGCTCAGGGTGGTCCTCACAGTGTTACAGGTGTGCTCAGGGTGTTACAGGTGTGCTCACGGTGTTACAGGTGTGCTCAGGGTGGCTCTCATGGTGTTACAGGTGTGCTCAGGGTGGCCGTCACAGTGTTACAGGTGTGCTCAGGGTGGCCGTCACAGTGTTACAGGTGTGCTCAGGGTGGCTCTCATGGTGTTACAGGTGTGCTCAGGGTGGCCCTCATGGTGTTACAGGTGTGCTCAGGGTGGCTCTCATGGTGTTACAGGTGTGCTCAGGGTGGCCGTCACAGTGTACAGGTGTGCTCAGGGTGGCCGTCACAGTGTACAGGTGTGCTCAGGGTGGTCCTCACAGTGTTACAGGTGTGCTCAGGGTGGCTCTCATGGTGTTACAGGTGTGCTGAGGGTGGCTCTCATGGTGTTACAGGTGTGCTGAGGGTGGCTCTCATGGTGTTATAGGTGTGCTGAGGGTGACTTTCACCGCATTACAGGTGTGCTCAGGGTGGCCCTCACGGTGTTATAGGTGTGCTGAGGGTGGCCGTCACAGTGTTACAGGTGTGCTCAGGGTGGTCCTCACAGTGTTACAGGTGTGCTCAGGGTGTTACAGGTGTGCTCACGGTGTTACAGGTGTGCTCAGGGTGGCTCTCATGGTGTTACAGGTGTGCTCAGGGTGGCCGTCACAGTGTTACAGGTGTGCTCAGGGTGGCCGTCACAGTGTTACAGGTGTGCTCAGGGTGGCTCTCAAGGTGTTACAGGTGTGCTGAGGGTGGCCCTCATGGTGTTACAGGTGTGCTCAGGGTGGCTCTCATGGTGTTACAGGTGTGCTCAGGGTGGCCGTCACAGTGTACAGGTGTGCTCAGGGTGGCCGTCACAGTGTACAGGTGTGCTCAGGGTGGTCCTCACAGTGTTACAGGTGTGCTCAGGGTGGCTCTCATGGTGTTACAGGTGTGCTCAGGGTGGCCCTCATGGTTACAGGTGTGCTCAGGGTGGCCCTCACTGTGTTACAGGTGTGCTCAGGGTGGCCGTCACAGTGTACAGGTGTGCTCAGGGTGGCCGTCACAGTGTTACAGGTGTGCTCAGGGTGGCCGTCACAGTGTTACAGGTGTGCTCAGGGTGGCCGTCACAGTGTTACAGGTGTGCTCAGGGTGGCTGTCACAGTGTTACAGGTGTGCTCAGGGTGGCTCTCATGGTGTTACAGGTGTGCTCAGGGTGGTCCTCACAGTGTTACAGGTGTGCTCAGGGTGGCCGTCACAGTGTTACAGGTGTGCTCAGGGTGGCCGTCACAGTGTTACAGGTGTGCTCAGGGTGGCCGTCACAGTGTTACAGGTGTGCTCAGGGTGGCCGTCACAGTGTTACAGGTGTGCTCAGGGTGGCTGTCACAGTGTTACAGGTGTGCTCAGGGTGGCTCTCATGGTGTTACAGGTGTGCTCAGGGTGGTCCTCACAGTGTTACAGGTGTGCTCAGGGTGTTACAGGTGTGCTCACGGTGTTACAGGTGTGCTCAGGGTGGCCGTCACAGTGTTACAGGTGTGCTCAGGGTGGCCATCACGGTGTTACAGGGGTGCTCAGGGTGGTCCTCACAGTGTTACAGGTGTGCTCACGGTGTTACAGGTGTGCTCACGGTGTTACAGGTGTGCTCAGGGTGGTCCTCACGGTGTTACAGGTGTGCTCATGGTGTTGAGCAGATGAAAACTCTAGGGTAGAGCAGAAGATACAAATGCCTGGCATGAGCAAGCTTTGGCCGAAGCAAGAAGATTAAAAAAAAAAAAAACCCAGGCAGCAAGGTGATTAGACCCCAGGGTATCGGTGCCCATGACCAATCTGTTTGTAGCCTGAAGGTTGGAGTACAGAATTCATTCCTATGGGATCATGTGGGAAGCAAATTCACCAAACCGTAGGGAAATTCGAGAAGAAAGCCTGTTTTTCAAACTGGAGTTTAAAAACCTACAGAAGAACCTGTTTCCGTGAGAATGTCTATCTTTCACAAATACAGCAGCTTCTAGCAAAGAGCCCTGAAAACACGCAGCAGGCACCAGCATCAGCCTTCTAAAGCCTGACTCCCTTCCCGCTGTACAGCTCAAAGACTGTTTGAATTCACAGTCATTAGAAGGCTGTCTCCAGGCAGAGGCGAGATTTTGGTTTTTCATTTCATTTTCCAGGATGTCTGAAGCATGTCTGAAGCATTCTGGCATTCATTTGAATTGCATTAACATTCAAGAGGGATGTGTGTGAAGGCTTTCAGGGTCTGAAATTATGCCTGTGTTTTGGAACGGAGAAGCTTCAGTGTAAATATATCAACCCTGAATTTCCTAGGGTAACAGTCACTAATGGCAATCCACCACATGTGGTACAGATGTCAGCCCCAAACCGGCTGTTGAATTTAAATCACGATTTCTAATGTCTTTGGCTCGCACATGGGAAATAACACTGCCAAGACCGTAAAATTCCTGTTTATGCCACTGTGTATCTTGGTAAAGGCTATGCAAGGGCCTTTGTCCTGTGTGAGGAAAACACACCTTTCCTTTGCATCAGACATAAATAAAGGGCTGTCTGTTCACTTTGGGCCCTCCCCTTCATTGCTCTCCCATGCCCACTTTCATGATGAGTGACTGTGCAGTCAGTCAGTGGGGATGTTCATCTTGGAACGTCTAGTGGCCAGCAAGACTTTGTCCTCTCAACAACAGTGTTATCTATGAGGAAATTCTGGAAGTAAAGAACTCTGGGGCTCATGGAGGGAGATAGCATTTATGTATATCTACCTCAGAGATAAGATCCCCGCAGGAAAGCCTTCACATCTCTGCATCCTCTGGGCTCTCTGAAGAAAGAGTTCCAGGAACCCGGGTTAAAGGATGGTTGAACGGGAGCATGCTTAGGAAGTTAGACACATAGGCCTGCTCTGGAGAGCTCGCAACGCCTTTGCTGGAGCTGTTTACATCTCACACGCTAGTGTTCTGTCTCTGTCTCTCTTTGTGTCTCTGTGTGTGTGTGTCTTTCTCCATGTCTGCCTCTCTCTGTCTCTCCGTGTGTCTCTCTCTGTATCTCTATCTCTCTGCCTCTCTCTGTCTCTGTCTCTCTCTGTCTGGGTATGTGTTCCTCTCTCTTCCTGGGAGGATAAAAAGTTATTGCAGGAACCCTTACATAATCACCTAGTTTCACACACACACACACACACACACACAAACACACACACGAGTAAAGTATTACTCTTCAATCTTTTAAGAAAGCCTCATGTAAGCCGGGCGGTGGTGGCGCACGCCTTTAATCCCAGCACTTGGGAGGCAGAGGCAGGCGGATCTCTGTGAGTTCGAGACCAGCCTGGTCTACAAGAACTAGTTCCAGGACAGGCTCCAAAACCACAGAGAAACCCTGTCTCGAAAAACCAAAAAAACAAAAAAACAAAAAAAAAGAAAGCCTCATGTAGTGTAAACTTTCATAACTATTTTTAAAATGGTCAAGCTAAAGAGAGGTTTGCCTAAGGCAAATCTGATACGCAACATAGCTGGATTTTAAATCCAAGTCTTTTCCTCCTTCCTCGGGGGCCTTTTCCAGCTTCCTGGTCTCTGTGGACACTCCAAGTTAAACACATAAAGTTAGAATTTCAGTGCTCTGATCCACACATGAGAGAGAACATGTGGCATTTGTCTTTCTGAGTCTGAGTTATATCACTATATTTTCCTATTCCGTATGTTTTTCTGCACACTTTATCATTTTATTTTCTTTATGGTTGAATAACATTCATTTGTGTGCATTGCCACATTTTCCTTGTCCATTCATTGGTTGATGGACATCGAGGCTGCTTCCATTTTCTTTCTATTATGAATATGGATGAGCAGAAATCTCTGTAGTATGGTGTTAGCCATAGAGGCCGGGTGTTGGTGGTGCACACCTCTAATCCCAGCACTGGAGAGGAATATAAGGTAGGATGAGACAGGAAGTTGATCACTGTCAGTCTGAAGATTTCAAGGAGGTAAGACTCTTTAGTGACCTGGCTGCTTTTGCTTTTCTTATCTTCAGGTTGAACCCCAATAACTGTCTCTGGGTTTTTATTATTTGAGCTACAGTTGGTGCTCAATGTGGGGCCCAACCCACAACCCTGAGATTAGGAGTCTCATGCTCTACCAAATGAGCCTGCTGAGCATTGTAGCATGAATAATAAAGCCCAGAGATAGATATTGGGGTTCAATCTGAGGATCAGAAAAGCAGAACAGCCAAATCCCTAGAGAGCTCTTACTTCTTTGAAACCTTCAGACTGAAAGAGAGCTAATTCCTGTCTCATCCTGCCTTATATTCCTCTCTAGTGCTGTGATTAGAGGCATGAGGCATGCACCACCACTGCTGGGCCTGTATGGATGACTAGTGTGGCTGTTGGGATTAAAGGTGTGTGCCACCACTGCCTGGTCTGTGTGGATGACTAGTGTGGCTGTTTTGCACTGATCTTCAGGCAAATTTCATTTATTAAAATATGAATAATGTACCACTATATTTCTCCTTTTTTGTCTAAAATAAAAAGGAAGGTTATAATTAATTAAAGAAAACTATGTACAATAAGTACAACTGCTATATACAATATATTCATGCAATAAATACATCAACAATGTCCAGTCTGTTTGCATTTGAGAAGTTCAGAGAAAATTCTCCATTTTCTATCCTATCTTGGTGAGTCCAAAGTCTTGTACCTAATTTACTTTCTACCATAACTTGCTTTCTGAGTCTAACAAACAAAGAAAACTATAACTATCTGGTTTTTAATGCCCTCAGAGACCCAAGATAATCAGGGAGTGTAAGCAAGTAACTTCCCAAAAATGTAAGAAATGACAGAAACAGCCGGCTTTCTAAACAGTCACCCAAAGTTCCTCTGAAAGGTGGGGTGTCCATCTTCATCTTACAGGCCTAGCCTAGCTGACAGACTTTTCTATGAAGCATGGTTTTTGAAGGACTGCTCTACCTTGTCTGGGCAAGGTTTGGCAGTCACTTTCTTTTGTGTCCTGCTTGTCCCATTAGTTCAGCATACTGTCAGCAGTTGAGGCAAGGGCACTTTTTTTTTTTACCCAGTGGCTTCCTTTTGTCACAAAGAAAGAAAACTCCATGTGGAGTTTCTTCAGTTTCTATCATCTTCTCTGAAGTAGACTTGTGCTGCCAGGAGCAGACATGTCATGCTGTATAAAAAAAAGAAAAAAGAACCTATGTTATTAAGACATCTTAAATGCTATATTCTATAGATTTCTGAAGTGTTTGATGATGACCTATCTACTTAAAATATATCTCTATTTGACCTTGAAAACATATCTAATGTGATGGCAAGCTTAAATATATTTCCTTATTATCCTAAACAGTTGGTAATAATAACTTGCAAGGACTAGAAATTTATATTACATTGTTAAATGAATTGTTTAGGAACAATACTTTGACCAAGGTTAGAAATGTATGTACAGTATGTTTTAACAAAATGAATTTCAAATTTGTATCAATATATAAAATTTGTATACAATATACAAAAGTCCAATCCAATGTAAAACATTTAAAACTAATAGTTGCTTTCTAAAAGTAGATTTGATAATCTACCTTTATAATCTTGTTGTATCTATGTCCTCCCTTTTTTCTTTTCAGAGTATATTCAATAATCTACCCTTTTATACTATCATATCTATATCTCTCCTTTTTCTTTTAAAAACAAGGACCTGGAATCTAATTTCCTTTGTTTTGTTTTGTTTTTCTGACCATTGCCAGTAACAACTTGTAACCAATTCCCTCTAAACAATGATAAATATCTATAACCCATTGAATGACCAAAAACCATTCACCCCACCTCTTAGGAATATGGGTGTCATATTCTTAAATTTACTTCCTGCTGTTGGAGGGTGACAGTATCTTTAATGGATCCTGAAAAGAGAAATTTTGTTTAATTGTCAAGTTCTGGGGGAGGTAGCTATATCTTTTTTTTTTTTTTTTGTCCAGTCTCTGAGTAATGGAAAGTGTTTCAAGTCCTGGCTAGAGCAGTTTGTTAGTCTGAATCATCTCAGCTAGTCCCCTTGAAATTGTTCTGAGAAGCTTGTAGTCCAAAGCCAATCTTTAGGTGGTGTTTTCAGCTTAGTGGTGTTATAATTCTGGAGGAATTGATGTTGTGGGTCCCATACTTGTTTTGGAGACTTAAAAGGTTGCTGTTAGATGTTTTCATGGTTCACTGCAGCAAGCTGATAGAG
Source organism: Microtus pennsylvanicus (assembly GCF_037038515.1). NCBI lineage: Eukaryota > Metazoa > Chordata > Mammalia > Rodentia > Cricetidae > Microtus > Microtus pennsylvanicus. The sequence goes on from NC_134590.1 coordinate 80,744,457, forward strand.
ACTCAAACCCAAAATCATGTACAGAAATTGAAGAAGAGGGGAAGACTATGGAAGGGTTTGGAGGGAAGAGTGGGAAGGGATAAATGTTTTAATTAAATTTAAAATCTCAAAAATATAAAAATATAAAAAATAAATAAAAAAAGAAAGGTAGATGAAACTTTTTTCTAGAATTAGTTAGTTCTCTATATGACCAATGACTCCTTTGGGTATATGCCCAGGAACAGTATAACTGGCTCATAGGTAGTATTATTTTTAGTGTTTTTTGAGGCACTTCAAGATTTATTTCCATAATGGCTTCACAATTAGCACACTCACTAAAAATGAATAAGGGCTTCCTCCCACCTACCCCCTTTCCTTCTGACATGGGTAAAATGGAATTTCAAAGTAGTTTTTGTCTCCATTTCCCTAATGGTCAAGGATATTGAGCACCTTAAATGTTTGTTAGTCAGTTGTATTTCTCCTTCTGAGAATGCTATATTCAGTTGTATAGGCCATTTTTTGATTGGGGTTTTTGTTTCTTGATATTTAACTTTTTATGATTTAATAGTTCTTAGAAAGTTTCCTACAATGACATGTTTTGATCATATTCTTTTACCCTCCCCCAATTCTTTTCAGATCCACTCCCACTTCCCCTATCCACTCAAAACACATCAAGACCAATTTGTGATTGCCAAATGTTCTTGGATGTGTGGTCTTCCTCTGGAGAGTGGTTGACTGACCAGGTAATGCCTCTCAGAGAAACTGTATTGTGCACGCTGCCATAACTACTGTAAATTCATATTAGCAGCTGCCCTGCTGTGTGCAGAGGACACTGTTTTCTTGGAGACACCTATCATTGCTATTTCTTATACTCTTTCTGTCTCCTCTTCCACAATGAACCCTGAACCTAGGAAGAAGGGGTGCTGCATATACATTCCGCTTAGGCCTGAGAATTCTTCTAATTTTCTACACCTTGACCAGTTGTAGGTCTCTGTGTTAATCACTGTACACTACAAATGCGAACTTTTCAGCTAAGGGTTGAGAGATGTGCTGATCTGAAGAGGGGGTGCTAGGAGGAATGCAGGTGAGGTACACATGTCCCTCACGCAGGTTGCAAGGGTTGTATATTTTTTCTTTGTATATTCTAGACACTAATTCGCTATCAGATGTGTCACTGACATGGACTTCCTCCTGCTCGTGAGGTGCATCATCACTGAACTCTTTTTGTACAGTGGCTTGGTAATGTCACGAGATGTCATTTGCCTATTATTAGTCTTACTTCCTGAGTAACCACAGTTCTATTCAGGCAATCCTTACCTATGATAGACACTGAAATCTACTCCTTATATTTTCCTTTCACAGTTTCAAATTGTGCATAGATCTGTGATCTACTTGGAGTTGATTTTTGTACAGAGTGGGAGACAAGGATTCAGTGCATTTTTCTATGTATAGATGTCAAGTTTTCCTAACACTGTTGAAAATACTGCCTTTTTCTTCAATATTTATGTCTGCTAGGTAACTTCAGTATCCACCATTATTGTACATTTATCTTCACAGTATTTTGCATTTGAATATGTGCTCAGGTTAGCAATAGAAAGTTGTAACAGAAGTTGGGTATGGTGGTATATACTTTTTTATTTTTGAGGCAGGGTTTCTTTGTGTAGCTTTGGAGTCTGTCCTGGAACTCACTTAGACCAGGCTGGTCTTGAACTCACAGAGATCCACCTGCCTCTGCCTCCCGAGTTCTGGGATTAAAGGTGTGTACTGCTATCACCTGGCTGTAGTGTGTACTTTAATCATAGAATTTATGAAACAGAGGCAGCCTGTCCACAAAGCCAGTTCCATGCCAACCAGGGCAAGTGAGACCCTGTCTCCAGCAAACAAACAAAAAAAAGTTGAAACAGAAATAAGAGTTGTGTTTCTTTGTATATATTAAAGATGAGTGATAAGAAAAATGTTCTTTGTCATGTTTAAACTGTAGTATACAAACAATAAATATCCCCATTCTCTCATTATTTTGACAAGCACATTGAAGTCTCACTTTTTGTTGTGTAATGGAATCGATGCTGGAAAAATAGTCATGAACAGATTAGTGTGGTTCTAGCCTTCAAAGAGTTTACAGTCTAATGGGAGGTGAGGTGGACAGACATAGAGTGTTCCCTGTGGAAGAAGACATCCATGGTCAGCCTCAGATCACTGAGGTGAGGTGGACAGACACAGTGTTCACTCTAGAAGACATCCGTGGTCAGTCTTAGATCACTGAGGTAAGGTGGACAGACACAGTGTTCACTCTAGAAGACATCCATGGTCAGCCTCAGATCACTGAGGTGAGGTGGACAGACACAGTGTTCACTCCGGAAGACATCCATGGTCAGCCTCAGATCACTGAGGTAAGGTGGACAGACACAGTGTTCACTCCGGAAGACATCCATGGTCAGCCTCAGATCACTGAGGTGAGGTGGACAGACACAGTGTTCACTCCAGAAGACATCCATGGTCAGTCTTAGATCACTGAGGTGAGGTGGACAGACAGTGTTCACTCCAGAAGACATCCATATTGATAGTGCTTACACTTACTTATCGCTATTGGCTCTGCCTCTTTGGAAAGGCTGTGTGGAAAGAAGCCAGCAGCTCTAAAGGAATGGATGTTGGGCTTCAATAGTCTGCAGGGAGCAGATCCTTCCAGCAATCACTAGAGTGAACTCAGAAGTAAATATTAGTTGTTTTTGGATGAAACCTTCCCAGATAACACTTTGATTACTACCTTATCCTGAAGCAGGAATAGTCTCATAGAAACCCTGAAATAGCTAGATGTGGATGTGTAGGTCTGTGAACCCAGAACTCCAGAATATCAGGAGTTCAAGGCTATCCTTGGTTACCTAAGTTGAAACTATTTTGCCCTCAACCCCGAAACAAAATAAAAACAAAATAAAAACAAAAAAAGAGAAATCTTGAGATAGAAAGATATATCTTGTTTTAAACCACTGAGTTTTCAAGGGATTTGTTATACAGTAGATAACCCATACACAATGTACACTAAAACTACAGATAACACAAAAAGCTATGGAACAAAAAGATGAAATGAAAGATTGTAATTTTGTTTCATAACTTAACTCTAGATTTAGGCCTCTCTCACCATGCTGGCTAGTTTTATGTCAACTTGCCATAGGCTAGAATCATTGGAGAGGAGGTAGCCTCAGTTGAGGAAACGGTTTTATAGGATTGAGCTATAGGCAAGTCTATAGGGCATTTTCTTAGTTAGTGACTGATGTAGGCAGGCCAAGCCCATTGTGAATTGTGCTACCCATGGGCTAGTGGTCCAGAGTTCTTTAAGAAAGCAGGCTGAGCAAACCATGAGGAGCAAGCCAGCAAGCAGCACCCCTCCATGGCCTCTGCATCAGTTCCTGCCTCCAGGTTCCTGCCTTGTTTGAGTTCCTATCCTGACTTCCTTTGATGATGGGCAATGATATGGAAGTGTAAGCCAAATAAACTCTTTTATCCCAACTTGTTTTGGTCATCACAGCAAAGTAACCCTAACTAGACAGAAGTTGTTACAGCATTGTGATGCATTGCTGTGGCAGACATGAGGATGCTGTTTGGGGAGGATTGCAGAAGGACATTGGAACTTTAGGTGAGAAAAGCCATTGGATATTCAAAGCTTGGTGAGATGTTCTGTGGGAGCATGGAAGAAAAGAATGTTGAGAGAAATGCAGATGGGGAGGCCTGGCTTGTCATGTTCCAGAGGGAAATTAGAGAGTTACTTAAAGACTATCAGGGCCATTGAACATTTGCCATTTTGAAGCAAGAGTCTGTGGTCCTGGTCAGCTGGAACTGAGGAGTCAGCCATATTAACAAGAGACTGGCATTACTGATGTGAGATCTTGGCTTCATGGGTACAATTTACGCTGGTCAGCTGGCGCTGAGAAATTAGTGGTGATTAAGAAGAAACCAACACCTTTGAGGTGAAATATTTCTGGGAGGTGTTTCCTCGTGCACATGCACGCTGTGTTGTCGAGGCGGCCAGCCTTGGCAGTCAAACTTGGAAGGGTAGCATTCACCACGGTGGTACTGGCTTTGAAGGTATGAAAGAGTCATGGGAGCAGCTGAAGGTTGGAAACAACCGGGGCCAGGAAGGCCATTGGTGAATATCAGCCTCACTAGCAGCTTTCAAGATTTAATCCCGGGATTAAAGGGATCATGAAGAGAGCTCAGGAGAGGCTATTAGTGAAAGTTCAGCCCAGTTGGAGCAGAAGACCCCAGCATTTTGGAGATGTCTTATGTGGGATACCTCTCTGTATGCTGTGAATATGTTTTATTATCATTGGTTAATAAAGAAACTGATTTGGCTAGTTGTCAGGCAGAATAGAGCTGGGTGGGAAATTCAAACAGAGATACAGGGAGAAAAAGGGCAGAGTCAGGGAGACGCCAGCAGCTGCTGGAGAAGCAAGATGTGAGGTAACAAGCCATGAGCCTCGTGGTAAAATATAGAATAATAGAAGTGGATTGATTAAAGTTGTAAGAGCTAGTTAATAATAAGTCAGAGCTAATAGGCCAAACAGTTTGTAATTAATATTAAGCCTTAGAATGCTTATTCGGGAAGTGGTGGGCAGGAGAGAAACCTCCTGTTACAATGCCAGTACCTAGAACAGCGGCAGCAGTGGAGTAGAGCCAGCCAGAGCCTAGAAGACAAGCCGTGTGTGCTGCAGAGGGCAGGGCTGGGGAAGTGACCCAAGCCCCTTGGAGGAGCCCAGATGTTGAGTGAATCCAAGGTATTAGACATTGAGTTATTTTCACTGCTAAAATTTTGGTTTTGTTTTGTTCATATTGTAACTGCGCTCTGGGTCTTCCCTCTTGAAGCAGGAAAGTATTTATTTTTGATTTGACAGGAGCCCACAGTTGAGATTTAAAAAATATATTTAAATTTTTTTAAATATTTATTTTTAAGACTCTTTATTCTTGACAACTTTATACATGTGTACAATGTACTTGATCCTGTCCACCCTCCATCCTCTGTTCCCTCCTCCCATGTGCCTTTCCCAATACCTTCTTCCTTCCTTCCTTCCTTCCTTCCTTCCTTCCTTCCTTCCTTCCTTCTTTCCTTTCTACTTTTATGTCCTTTCTTCTTCTTAAGAAAACAACAAAAACAAAAAACAAACAAAAACAAAACAAAGACAAAAAATACTACATAACCCAATTAATAGATATCAAACTTTAAAAAGAGAGATTTTGGAGTTCTGCAGAGACTTTGGCTTTTTAAAAGAGACTGAATAGTTTTAAAGAGACAACATTTAAAGTCTTTGAATTTGTAAGACTGTGGGACTTATGTTTGAAAATTTTTGTATTGTGTTGTTTATATTAATGTGTGATCTTGAAAGGAAAGACTGTGGCTTAGCAGTGATGTTTGTGTGTCGGGAGACATGGGGTCAATTGTGCTAGTTGGTGTTGTGTCAGCTTGACACAAGCTACAGTCATCTGAGGGGAGGGAGCCCCAGTTGAGAAAATGGCTCCAGAATGGGCTGTAAGCAGAAAAGTCTGTAAGGCATTTTCTTAATTAGTGATTGAAGGGGAGGGCCCAGCCCACTGTGGGTGGGGACTCTCCTAGGCTGGTGGTCTTGGGTTCTACAAGAAAGCAGGTTGAACAAGTCATAAGGTTAACTGTGAATTTTTAACATACACAGCATAGAGTGAACACTCCCATCCTAAAACAGAGCAAGGCATGACAAGGCTTCATCACACCAAAGCAATTCCGAATGCCTCCAGCTGGGACTTGTAATCAGCTGGACTCCCAAAAGCTTAACTGCCTTCCTCCCCAGCTCTCTGCCCTTGGCACGCACAGATTCTCTCCTGGGTTGTCTCGGTTCTGTGCTTTCTGTTCCACTTGGCACATGTCCCACGGTCCTGGCATCACCAATATTATCACCATTGCCACTAGGGCCTCACCATCACAGTTGTCCACAGTGGCCTCTCAGGACCTCCGCTCAGGGATTCCCACCCTGCCACACACTGGCATCATCTGCTCTGTCCCTCAGTATTGCCCCTTCCATGCCCTCAAAACCAGTACTACATGGATAGCATTGCCAATTCTGTTGCCAGCTCAAGATGTACTCTGCCGTTTCCCGTTTCGGATAGCTGCTGTGCTAGCTTCTGTGCGCTCACCATGATGGGACACTTTTCTGTAGTCTTCAGCAGAACACCAGGCTTAAAATGATACAATCTCTGTAGTAGTTACAGCTGCTTTGTTGTCTGGGCAGTCTCTGACAAATCCTAAAGCTTGCCCACATACTTTTCAAATAAACAGATCCATTCATTATCTTTACATTCAGCTCACTCAGGTTCCCAAGATGCAGGCAGAACGAAGCCAGATTCTGACCAGACTATCAAAACAGCCCCTGACACAGTTTCTGATCACATCCCTGCTGTCCCCAGCAACCTCATGAGCTAGGCCCCCACTGCCCGCATCTTTCTCTGCATCATTCTCTTCTAGGCTCCACTTAGGTGGGTCATTCATCTTTGTTTATAGTATTCAGTGGCTTTCCTAGCCCAAGATTCTCTTCTGCATTCTTCCTACAAAACAGTCTGGAGGCGTGGAAGTCACATGCTCAGGTTTGTTACAGCACGACTTGTTTCTCAATTTCTGTTTGTTTTCTCGTGGCTGTGATAAAATACTCCAACAAAAGCGACTTTTCAGCTCACAATTCCAGGTTACAGCTCCTCAGTTTGGAAAGTCATGGAGACAGGAGGCTGAGACAGCTGGACACTTTGCATCCGCACTTAATAAACAGACAGCAGCTGGGTAGCCGTGGTGGTGCTTGCCTCTAATGCCAGAGCTCGGGAGGAAGAAGCAGGTGGATCTCTGAGTTTGAGGCTAACCTGGTCTACAGAGAGAATTCCAGAAGTCAGGGCTACACAGAGAAACCTTGTCTAGAAAAACCATATACATGATAGAGATCTAGAGAGGGATAGATGACAGACAGACAGACAGACAACGAAGAAGCTAGCATGGAGCTCAGGGAGCTCTCTTTATTCCGTTCAGAGCTCAGCCCTCGAAATGGTGCCACCCACGATTAGTGCATCTATCCACTTTATTCCAATTTATAAATCTCCCTCACGAGCATGCTACACACACACACACACACACACACACGCAGTTTATTTATGCATGCTTGCAATAATGAATTCTATGTGACAGAAGACTGACAAATGCCCTCCGCAGCGACTTCTCTGCCCAGCTAGAGCAATAGTCTTTATTGTTATTGTTTTGTTTTTTAAGACAGGGTTTCTCTGTGTAACAGATCTGGCTGTTTTGGAACTTGATTTATAGATCAGGTTGGCCTCAAACTCACAGAGATCCACCTGCCTTTGTCTCCTAAGTGCTGGGATTAAAGGCGTGCGCCACCACTGCCCAACCTATTAATTTTCTTAAAGTGGAAAGAAAGAATTATAACTATTCCAGTTGCAAAGACTGATATCATGGCACTGTCTATATTCCATGAATTCTTATTCTCTCAAAGACAATACCTTATTTTGGATAGTGTTTATTTCCTTATTCAGGTTCACTGATTCTTTTCTTTATAACGTCTAAACTTGTATTTACTTTATGCTGTGAAATTTTTATTTTAGAATTCCTTACAAGATCTTAATGTCTCCTCATTGTTGCTGAATATTAGTTAAAGATGCATTACATTTGTTTATATATTTATATACTGTGGAACATTTTTTATGATGCAAAGATGTGCAACATTCTTTTATGCTGCATTTGTTTAACTCTATGAAGCTGTGATTCTTTGCCTGACTAATACTCCTGATTGCTCTAATAAAGAGCTGAACGGCCAATAGCAAGGCAGGAGAAAGGACAGGTGGGGCTGACAGGCAGAGAGAATAAATACGAGGAGAAATCTGGAGAAAAAAGATCAAGGAACGAGAAAAAAGAGGGCCAACTACTGAGCCACAAAGCCAGACACAGAATAAGAAGGAAGGAAAAGACAAACAGAAACAGGAAAAGGTAAAAGCCCAGAGGCAAAAGGTAGATAGGACAATTTAAGTTAAGAAAAGTTCCCTAGAAACAAGCCAAGCTCAGACTAGGCTTTTAAAAAGAAAGAATAAGCCCCCACATGATTTCTTTGGGAGCTCCCAAAGAGTCAAAGAACAGAGAGTAAAAACCAACCAATCACCCCATTGCCTTCATGCATTTTCCTCTGCATATCTAGATTGTTTCTGAAATTCTTTTAAGCTTTTTGTCTGATCTCATTGTCTGTGATTTCAGGGTCTGTTTCTACCAGTTTATATTTCTGTACTATGGGTCACATTTTTGTGTGTGTTTTTTTTGCCTGTAGATTATAATTTATGTTTTGGATGTTGGACTTAAATTTCATACTACCAAGGGCCAAATGTTATATTATTTTTTTAAATTGTTTTGCTTTATGTCAATAATTTACTTGCCGATTATCTTAATCCTTTCTAGGTGTTCTTCTAGTTGTTTTAAAGGCATATCTGGAGTAAGTCTAGTTTAACCCTGCCGCTAAGGTCTGACCTGCCTGGGATCTGCTGAATTCCTCATACAGGTAGCAAGGATTGTCAGTTCCAGGTGATGGAGACCTGAGGGGTGTTAGCCCTGTGTGAGCTCCGGGCACTGTTCAGCTCACCATGTCTACGCAATTGTTCTAGGTGATGGAGACCTGAGGGGTGCTGGCCCTGTGAGCTCCGGGCACTGTTCAGCTTACCGTGTCTACGCAATTGTTCCAGGTGATGGAGACCTGAGGGGTGCTGGCCCTGTGTGAGCTCCGGGCACTGTTCAGCTCACCATGTCTACGCAATTGTTTTTCACTGCTCATCATTTAGCCTCAAGTTGGTTGTCAGCCAACCTCGCATCTGGGCAGACTTCTGGATCTTTCTCTGCCTAAACTCCATCTTGTTTATCACTGTGGTCCCCACCTTCACCAGGAGACCACTTGGCTTCTCTGAGCTTTCTTTTCCAATCAATTCCAGAAAATTGGAAGAAAGCAAGAGCAACTGTATGTAGGGTCTATCCTGTGTTAGACTTTTCTGCTGGACTTTAATGTACCACATTGCCTGTTTTTTTCAATATCTAAAAAATGGATGTGGCAGACTGTAATGACTTTTTAAGGGCCACAAACTTACAATTAAGTATTACTTCTTTGAAAATATGTATTGGATTTGTATTTAGTATGTGCACACATACATCATGACACATGTGTGTGGTAGTCATGCCTTGCATCTGTATATGGTGTGTGCACACATACATCATGGCACATGTGTGGTAGTCATGTCTTGCGTCTGTATTTAGTGTGTGCACACATATATCATGGTACATGTATGGTAGTCAGAAAAGAACTCAAGGTCGTTGGGTCTCTCCTTCCACCGTGGGGGATCCACCTCAGGCTGCCAGGCTCTTCAGCCTGTGCTTCATCTTCTGAGCCACCTCTGCAGCCCTTACAAACAAATTTTCCTTCAGAGACCAGATCATCATATATTCCACATTTTAGCTTAGAAAAAAAAAATGGGACTAGTATATCCCACAATGCAGTAGACCTGTAATTTTTAGCTAGGTACTAATAACAGCTGAACTTGTAGTAAACACAGCAGAGACTGTCTTCAGAGACAACCGCATTCCAGATCCTTTCCTCAGGTTCCTGTCATCTCTCTTAGATCAAAACTTTTTTCCTCAGAAAGTCTAAAATATATTTTTTAAATTACCAGACTTACAGGAAGGAAACATGTCTCCAGTGCTGATAGATTCAGCAGATGGTGGAGACTCTGAGGCAGACAGGAGAGCCATCTGGTAGGTCTTTCCGCGTAGTTGCCGAAGACACAGAGATGCTGGGGCAGCACCGCTTTCGAGCGGATTAACTCCTCCTTCTCTGTCAGATGAGAGCATCCCTACCTTTGCCGGACTTAGATTCACTTCAAAGAGGCTGCCACTGTCTCTTGTACATGCACTTCACAAGCATTGTAAATGCGTAAGCCTTGTGATTCATCTACATCCAGAGACTGTGCCTTTCAAGTGACTGAGTGTTTTGGAAGAGTTGTGTGCACACACAAGACAGAGGTGGGGGGGGGGGCTGACGGGTGGGAGAGACAGAGACAGAGACAGAGAACTCTTCTACTGCATCAATACTCTGTGCTTTCCAGAACGTGACAGAAGCAGCTGTGAAAACCACACTAGTGTCCACGTGGGGCTGGTAGGGCACCATTCAGTATTTCAGAGTCTGGACACGCTAGTGTCCACGTGGGGCTGGTAGGGCACCATTCAGTATTTCAGAGTCTGGACACGCTAGTGTCCACGTGGGGCTGGTAGGGGCACCATTCAGTATTTCAGAGTCTGGACAAATAGCTTCTCAATTGCAGCATTTATTCCACTGACTGAACCATACTGAAGGTTTAAATTATATCTTTTCTTCCATATGGAACCACAGCCTATATTAGGCAGTTCATATCTATGAGGAAAGTTATAGCTTCAAGAACACATGGCCTAATAATAAGCGTGTGAAAATCAGCCTGATAGAGGCCTCATGCTTACTGCAATCTTATCCATTGTTCAATCTAAATTAAATGCCACATCCTATGAGAAGCTGTGATTGACAGTTCTATAAATCAACTAAGCTAGGCTGTGGTACTGGACGTTTTAATCAAACACTAACCCAGATGTTGCTGTAGGTATTTTGTAGTTGTGGTTCACATATTAAGACTTTAAATTTACTCTTGATAATGCCAGGAGACCTCATCAAATTCAGAGCAAAAACTGAAGTTGCTGGTGAAATTTTGCTACAGGCCCGCAGCATTAGCTCCTGCCTGAGTTTCCAGCCTTCTTTCCCTTCCTCCTCTTTTCACTCCGACTTGCCAGACTCCACACTGCATGAGCCAATTTCCTAAAATAAGCCTATGTACACACACACACACATACACACACAGAGACACACACAGACATACACAGAGAGACACACAGACACACACACAGGCATACACAGAAATACACACACACAGAGACACAGACACACAGAGAGACACACACACAGAAATAAACAGACACACAGACACACAAGACACACACAGGCACACACAGACATACACAGACTCACAGAAACACACAGAGAGACATACATAGACACACAGAGACACAGAGACACACAGAGACACACAGACATACACAGACACACAGAGACACACACAGGCACACACAGACATACACAGACACGCATAGGCACACAGACACACAGAGAGAGACACACAGAGACACGCACACAGGCACACACAGACAAACACACAGGCACACACAGACAAACACACAGGCACACACAGACGAACACACAGGCACACAGAGAGACACACACAGAGACACACAGACACATACACACAAGCACACACAGACATACACAGACATATGCAGACACACAGAGACACACAGAGAGAGACACACACAGAGATACACAGAGACACACAGAGAGAGACACACACAGATACACAGACACACACACAGACACAGAGAGAGGCACATACAGAGATACATATGCGTGCATGTGGGAAGACTGTTTTTTTGGCAGACTGCAAGAGAACCCTTTGCTGACACCTCATCGAGGGTGATTTTCCATCCCCTGCTTATCCCTTACCACGCACTACCTCTGTTTTCATGATTTCATGTCTTCTACCCTCAAATATTTCTGATTCTATTTTGAACATACCCACACTTGTTAAGGACAGACTCAGTGTAATTAAGAGATTTAAAAGTAAGAACTATGTTTGTCTCTGTCAACAGTCAGGGGAGCGAGCAGTCCAGAACAACAGGGCGGCTTTGCTCCAGAAAGCCAGAAAGTGAGACAGGGTCCATATAGCTGTCCTGTCGCCCCCACAAGTGTGGCTTGCCCCTGATGACGGTTGCATGCTTGTCTCTAGATGTGCAAGGGAGGCGGATCCTAAAGTCCTGCATGCGCACATCAGCGAGCTACCGCCAGGTCTCCGTACTTGTCTTTCAGCTCATGTGGCAACACGAGCGGAGAGCTCATTGCAGAGCTCGGATGTTGCTTCACTTCACAACAGTGCAGCAATTGTTTATCTTTCCTGAGCTTCGCCAGCCTCGCTGCATCGGGCCTTAATGCGCGTGAGCTACGGCTCTCTTCTCTCCACTCTCCAGCGTCACGGTAGCTGGCCAGTTGTTAAGAGAAATGATGGTTGCAGGAAAGGCTTCCAGAAGTCCTCAGACTTGCTAAGAAATGAAAGCGTGAATTCGGATGGTTTTCATTTCATTCACCTTCCTCCTACCTTCACTCAGAACATCCGTCTCTGAGATCTTATCTTCTCCCGTAACCCTGTTCTCTTCCCTGTAAGTACGAGGAGCATCTACTGGTTGTTAAGATAAACATATAGGCGGTAACACACTTCAGTATTAAATTCACTGAGATAGATGGGTAAGGCTTAAGGGTGACAGAAGCCCCCTTATGCAAGGGCACCAGTGTAGACCTCCCGAATCATAAACTCAGCATGTGGGGCCCAGGATTTGGGTTTGGACCAGCCTTTCTGGGAAATTGACTCAAGCAGAAGACTGAGGACTATGGCCCTGGGCAGATGGTGGAAACTCCACCCCCATATCAACAAAGATCTGGAAGATAACATACCGAACAGTTGCTGCATTGTATCATGTCAGATTCAGAGAAGACGCCACAGCCTCTAGTAGAGTCTTGGCTATCCACTCCAGTGTCTAAGGTAATCTCTCTGGATCAAGTCTCCTGGTTTTCCTTTCTTGTTTCCTTTGGCTCTCTTTTTGACCCCAGGCAGAGCCCATTAGTCTCAGACTTGGCTTGGGACTTCTATTTCTTTGTCTGTCTCTTCTGTTTCTCCCTGACCCCCATTTCTGTTTTTACCTTTGCTTCAAACTCCATAGCTGTGGATCAGCTTAGCCATACCTCACACTTCTTGGGGAAGAGTTAGAACCCCCCCCCCCCAGTTTCTTGTAAGTGAACTCACTGGGCTGGCTGATCAGGTGAATAGTACCCAGTGAACAACACAAGACATGCAAAGGGTTCATGGGAAGTATATCCGTGGAAAATTTTTAGCAATCCCTCAGAAAATTAGACAGTTATTTCATGAGCCAACATCCTATCCTGTGTGTGTGTGTGTGCCTGATATAGTTGAAAGCATAGGCTTTATAACAAAGAGTAGATCCTCAGGATCACACTATGCACAATACATAAAATATGGAAAAGACTTAAACTACTCAAAACACAGAAAATGGAATATGCATCTATCAGAACATTATTTATCCATAAAAGATGGAGAAATATTGTCATGTGTTACAGCATGTGTGAACCTTGAAAATATGTGTTAAGCGAAAGAAATTACAAATAGGCCACATACTGAATAATAATTAATTAATATTAATTAATTAATGCAATAAAAAGCAAATAAGCAGAATAAGCAAAATCAAAGATAAAGAAAATTAGTAACTGCCAAAAGATGGAGAAAAGGGGAGGCAAACTGATGAAGAGGCAAAGGGTTCCTTTTTTGGAGGTGATTAAAATGTTCAAGAATTAGATAATGGTCATAATTACACAGTATCATTAGTATACCGAAGCAAATACCTCAAAATAATGAACTTCATGTTTTATGAAGTGTGGGATAATCACTGCACTTGAATTCCAAACATCAGCTGGGCTCTCACAACACCAATCATGCATCTATGTGAAGATTACCTGGGATTCTTAGTTGACAGCACATGGAGTCTTATGATCTCACTGCTGAGAGAAGAAACGTACTTGCACCAGGCTTTCTCTGTGGGCCACGAATCAGCTCCCAAATCATGACACGGAGACTTGTTATTTGTTATGAATGCTGGGCCTAGTTTAGGCTCATTTCTGGATAGCCCTTTTAACTTAAATTAGCCTGTTTATCTATCTTTTGCCTCAGGGCTTTTTATTATTTCCTTCTGTATATTGTACTTTCGCCCCTTCTTACGTTTGGCTGACTGGCCGTTACCTGACTTCTAGCCCCTGGCACCTTCCTCATTCTTTCCCCTTTTCTCTCTTTTTACTCTTTTTTTCTTCAAGCCTAGATTCCTCCTCCTATTTATTCTCTCTGCCTGCCAGCCTCACCTATCCCTTTTCTGCCTAGCTATTGGCTATTCGGCTTTTTTATTTGACCAATCAGGTGCCTTAGGCAGGCAAGGTGAAACAAACGCAACACATCTTTACATATGAAGCATACATCCTTACATCACTGAACATATGCAGTATAAATAAATGTAACATATTTACACACCTTTACACGTTAAAGTAATATTCTGCAGCATAAACAAATATAACACATCTTTGCCTAATAAAACAATATTCCAATATTCTTTAATTACAACCGACAGTATCCTAACTCAAGGAGGGAATGTAAGGTGGGATGAGACAGGAACTCACGCTCTTTCATTCTGAAGACTTCAAAGAGATAAGAGCTGCTTTTCTTTGCTGATCTTCAGGTTGAACCTCAATATCTGTCTCTGGGTTTTGAGTATTCATGCTATAATTGGCAATCAATATTTGGGGCATAAATTCATTAAAAAGCTGCTTGCCTGTGGCTTTTGAACCGCTGGCACAGGCAGAGCTCCATGTGGGGCTCCCACCAGAGCTGCCTGTGGGCTGCAGCCTTACCTGGCTAGGTTTCCTTTTCTTTTTTCCCCACGCCTCTGAGTGAGTTTGGGATTTTCCTGTAGTAACCTCTCTGAAACAGTCTCCAGCTGTCACCCAAACTCTAGAAGCACCTGGGCTCAGTCCTGAGGTCAGGACTTACTGACCCTAGACTGGCTGGTTCTGCATCCAGGCAGCCCCCAACCACCTGTGCTTTTTCTGAACCCCTGTGCATTTTTCAGAGCCCCTCCCTCTCTCTCCCCACTGTGTGTTGCCATTAAGCAACTTGTAGCAGTCTACCCACAAACCTCATTTAAATGCTCCGTAGCTGGACCTCGGGAAAGAGCCAGAGCTGTTGGTGCCAGTATGGACCAGGAAGCCATCTCATAAAGAAGCTGCACCTCTGCTTGCAGTCAGCAAACAGAGCCTATCTGAAAAAAGGAATATGGCTACCAAGAAACTGCACTTGGCACCCTCTTTTTGTCCTTAAGATTTTTAAAGGTCTTACGTGGATTCATGCCCGACAGTGGGGACCATTTGTAAACTGAGGCTGCTTGTTCATTTTCCAGCTGCCCAGACCCGAATAATCACACAGAAACTATATTAATTACCATACTGTTTGGCCATAACTTAGGCATATTTCTAACTAACTCTTACATCTTAAGTTAATCCATTTCTATTAATCTATGTATCACCACGAGGCTGTAGCCTACAAGTAAGTTTCTGGCATCTGTCTCCTTCAGCAGCTACATGCAACCAAACACCACTGCCTGCAGGAAGTAACTTAAAGGGTGCTCAAAAGCATGAAATCTGGCACATGAATGTGTTCTATTTTGTAGAATTTGGAAAACTAAATATGTACCCCACACCATCTGATACCTATTCAGGTTTTTGGGAAACTGCTTTGAGTTGGGAAAAGGTTGATTTGGTAATCACACATTTGCTTTAAGTTATGGTCATCATGCATATACCTGTATATATTAAGACAGACAATGCTCCAGCATATGTCTCTAAGAAAATGAAACAGTTTTTTGCTTATTATAATTGTTGAGGACCAGCCTTGACAAAATTACCTCTTACCAGGGTAGGGACATGGGCATAGAAAAATTATATGATGATGCATCAAAATAATAAGACAGAAAAACATAAAACAGTATCTGGAGGTTATTTCATGACTCACTCAGTCCCTGAAATCATTATTTTTCCACAGCATTTATATCCAATGTAAACTGGGGGAGAAGGTAACAAAAGACTTCATTAACATGGTATACAAAAGGTTAACTCTCACAGTCAACTCTGAGAGATCCAATCATCAGCATTCTGTAGCCTAGGTGATGAGATGCCCCAAGTCACATACACTGAGTCCTGTACTCTAAAGACAGCCCTTCCCCAGGTGACTTCAAAGTCACAATGGAAGGAGCAGAATTACATTTGCCTATCCTGACCACCTGCCATCAGGATGGCACCAAGCTATATTGATTTCAAAAGGGCCAGGCAATCACCTCCTAGGTTAGAAGGTGCCATTAAGCCTGTTAGTCCCCAAACTCTCTGACCTTCAGACAAGATGGGAATGGGCCTGCTTTCTTCAGCCTCCACATATAATATAAAGCATATTATAGGTATACTACACAATCCTAAATACCAGGCAGTTATAGAAAGATCAAATTGAACACTAAAGGATAGGTTAAATAAAAAAGGATGATAGATACTCCCAGAAATAGATTACATAATGCTTTATTAACTTTGAATTTTCTAATGCTTATGAGAAAGGAACAACAGCGGTGGAAAGCCATTGAATACTAGAAAAAACTACAGAATTAAATCAAAGATGTACTGACCTCAGAATGGAATCAAGGACATGTGTTACATTGGGGAAGGGGTTTTGCTTTTGTTTCCACAGGAGAAGAAAAATTATGGATACCACCAAAATTGATAAAAATTTGGTTTTAACAAGAGATACCTCTTAATTAAAAGAGATGATAGTTCATTGAACAACATGGCTGTTTTAATCTAAACTAACCTATAAAACTAACAAATGCTTTTCATTTGATCAGATACATTTTGCCAAAAAAGAATCTCCCCAAAATTAGGGTTAGGGAAGGCTTTTGTTTCTGTCCTTTCAGGAAAATAAAGTATCCAGCTAAGGAATCCGAAGACCACTGGACAAATGAGACATCTAAGGAAAAAGAACAAGTTATCCAGAAAAATGCCTGAAAAAAAAAGAGTAAATTGGCCAATTGTATATCACATTTCCAATGAGATAAAATTTCATAAATCTTCCAAAATGTTTGTTTCTGCTATTCTCTACAGACATATAATGCAAATGGTCTCTTTGTAGTCTCAGTATAATCAAAGATCAAAGCTGGCTTTGGAATTGGAGTGTGGCTGTCTCCTCTATACCCAACCATGTTTTTAAAAGTAAAATCCAAAATCTCTATCTCATGTCAGAGAAGGAGCCACCTGATATGGGACAGAAGAAAAACAAATACTTAAGGACTATTTAATTTCTACTAATCTCATAATTCTTTGGTTTTATATTGTATCTTTAATAGTTTTTCTTAAGGTTTTTGTCATGATGTTAATGGTCATATAGGGTAGTAACTAATTCTAGAAAAAGGTTTCATACATCTTCCCGTACATTATTTTGGGTTTGAGTCTCTATTAGTTTTCTGCATGCCTAAAGCAACATTTGAAGTCTCCAAAAGGAGAATGGGGCCTCACAACAATGATTCCTGCAGGACTGTTATAATACCATTAAGCAGAAAAACGCCAGCTAAATATTGGCTTGGACTACAAACTGCTCAGTACAATTTTGAGTTGGCTTGCTAAAATGAGCCAGCCTAACAGGCTGCTCTAGCCAGGACTTGAGACAAGCCCTGCACTTTCCCATTACACAGAAACTGGACAACAAATGATACAGCTACCTCTTGCTGGACTTAAAAATTAACCCAAACTTTTCTTTCCAGAATCCTGTAAAGACACTGTCACCCCAGACAGCAGGAAGTAAATTTAAGACTATAACACACATATTCCCAAGAGGTGGGTTTAGTAGTTTTTGGTCATTCAGTAGGTTATAGATATTTCTCATTGTTTAGGGGGATTGGTTACAAGTCATTATTGGTAATGATCAGGAAAAAAAAACCAAACAAAGGAAATTAAATACACAGTTCTTGTTTTGAAAAAAAACAGGTAGATAGAGATATGATAGGATAAAAAGGTAGATTATTGAATCTACTCTGAAAGAAAAAAAGGGAGGTTAGAGATATGATAAGATGAAAAGGTAAATTATTGAACCTACTCTTAAAGAGCAACTACTAGTTTTATATATTTTACATTGAATTGGACTTTTGTATATTGTATACAAATTTTGTATATTGATATGAATTTGAAATTAAATTTGCTAGGATATACTGTATACTTGTTTCTAATTTTGTTCAAGGTATTGTACCTATACACTCATTTAACAATGCAGTGCAAATTTCTTGTCCTTGAAAATTATTATTACCAACCATTTAGGATAATAAGGAAGTGCAGGTTAGTAATTACCTAGCATAATTAAGCTTTTGGTATGTTAGGTATGTTTTTAAGGTCAGACAAAGATATATTTTTGATAGACAGGTCATCTTCAAACACTTCAGAGATCTACAGAATATGGTATTTAAGATGTTTTAATAACATAGGCTCTTTTTATGACAATGAGACTTTTCATGTCTACCATAATTTAATTCATACACCAAAATTCAGATCGTGAATGGCAAACACTGTATTTGTTGCGCAGTCTTGATTTAAAAAAAAACCTGACTCGTAGTAAAGTGCGTATGATCTTATTTAAAATAACAATTCCAGATGCATAAATCCTACACTGCTCTCCCTTTCTCAAGATGGGATTGGGCTTATTTAGTGAAGTTCTACTTTCCACGAAGATGGGCGTGTCACCTCAAACCTAATAAATGTGTTTAATAATTAAATTCATATACCTGGCATACGAATATGTTTAAACACTGGGAGAATTCTATCACCATCTCAGACATGACAAGAGTCACCTGTGTTTCAGTTTGTGTTGGGCAATAGCTAAACAACAGGAAGCCGCTGTTAGATGTCATTTTAATTAGAATTCCCTAAGTCAAAGGATGCTGCCTTTTTACCACCGAAAGGCACTAACTGTGGTGTATGTAGAATGTTAAATAAAGAGTGTTTAGTGCTTCTTTGTAATTGATCTGTAAGTTAAAATGCCAGCTTACAGTTTGGCAAAACATTAGTATCTAGACTATACAACGAACTAAAAAAAAACCCCAAACAAACAAACAAACAAGAACTCAAAATACTCAATCAAAATATGAACTTAGGAAATGAACAGACAGATGTTCAACTTTGCTGGCCATCCTAGAAATACAAAATAAAGCTGCACTGACTGAGATTCCGTCTTGCCCCAGTCACTAAGAAAGAAGCAGTAGCAGATGTGGATAGAAGGGACCCCCTTATACATTGCTGGTGGGATAGAAATCATTAGTCTAACTGCTATGTAGCTAAGTGTGGAAATTTCAAAATCAAACCAAGCAAGCAAAAACTGACGGTCCTAGCCGGGCGGTGGTGGCGCACGCCTTTAATCCCAGCACTCGGGAGGCAGATGCAGGTGGATCTCTGTGAGTTTGAAGCCAGTCTGGTCTAGAAGAGCTAGTTCCAGGACAGGAACCAAAAAAAGCTACAGAGAAACCCTGTCTCGAAAATCAAAACAAAACAAAACAAAACAAAAAAAACTGACCGTCCATCTTCTACATGACCCATGGCCCACTGTACCGCTTTTGGGTACTTATCCAAGTAACTTCAAGCCAGTTTTTCACAGAGACATTAATGTTTATTACAGCACTTCTTATGTTATTGAACTATGGAACTACTAAGTATCCAACTATAGAGAAATGGATAAGGAAAATGCAGAACATTTGCATAGTGGAATTTTCATCCTTAAAAAAAAGGCATGATGTCATGCCATTAGCAGAAAAATGTATGCTACAGATCATCATATTGAATGGTTTTAAATCATCACAGAAAAACAAATATATATATTTTCTCTCATTTGTGGCTTCTATATTTTACTGAGATACATAAAACTAAATATGTACATATGCCATAATCCTAGAAATAAAGCTCTCTAGGGAGACAAGACAAAGGAGATGAATGGTAGGGTGGAGAGGTGAAAAAAAGAGAGGATTGTAGGCTTTGGGGGAAAAACTCCATACACCCTGTAGTCAGAGACCGCTTGTTCATTCCCCGCTGCCCAGACCACAAAATAATCACTCAGAAACTGTATTATTTGTAATACTGTTTAGCCAATAGCTTAAGAGTATTTCTGGCTAATTCTTATGTCCTAAACTAACCCATCTCCATTAACCTGTGCATCACCACGAGATTGTGGCCTACCGGAAAAGTTTCAGTGGGTTACAGCCGAGGCATCTGTCCCCAGCGGTGGCTACATGGCTTCTCACTGACTCCACCTTTTTTCTCCCAGTATTCAGTTTAGTTTTCCTGCCTCGAAGCCTCTGGCTGAAACAGATTTATTAATTAACCTATAAAAGCAACACATTGGCAGAAGGGCTTCCCACACCAACACCTGATATGTACGTAGAAGCATGGCCAGTGATTATCCCTCTGTCCTGTTCTCTGACTAGTTGTAGTGACTTGCTCTGAGTGCAGGCCCTTTTCTTGGTGAAGGCTGGTATGGCCACTCTACTGTGTTCTTCATTTCATCAGTATGTCTGTTTTCTCTAGAATTTCTATTGTATTCTTTCCTTATGCTTTCTGTCTCTATATTGAAATAATTATTTTTGCATTTTTAAATTTTTTTTAATAATTTATTTTAACCTTATTTTATGTGCGTTGGTGTAAAGCTACAGGCAGTTGTGAGCTGTCATGTGGGTGCTGGGAATTGAACCCGGGTCCTCTGGAAGAGCAGCCAGTGCTCTTAACCATTGAGCCATCTCTCCAGCCCCTATTTTTGCATTTTTTGCCTAGCAATTCACAATCCTCTGTTTCTTTGTAGTTCCTTGCTATAAAAATTACCTTGTTCGTTTGGCGGGGTCATGTATGCTCACTTCCTATGACTCTGAAATGAAGTGAGTCTTTCCTCCCTTCCTTCCTTTCTTTTTTGTTAAAATTTTAAAAGATTTATCTATTTCACTTTATGTGTTTGATTGCTTGCCTACATGTATGTTTGTGTACCACATGCATGCTTGGTGCCCATGAAGGTCAGAAGAGGGCATCAGATCCCTGGAACTGGAGTTACAGACACTTGTGAGCTGCCTTCTGGATGATGGGATTTGAACCAGGGTCCTCTACAAGAACAACAAGTGCTCCTAACCCCCGAGCCATATCTGCAGGCCCGTAATTGATTTTTTAAAGAGTTGATGTTTATATATGTGTATATATTTGTATGTGATAGCCCAAAGCAATGGAGTTAACCAATCATGGACTGGAAAACCTTAGCCTGCAAGCCAAAATAAGCTTTTTTTAAAGTTTGTCATTTCAGGTATGTGTTAGAGCAACAGAAAGCTAACCTATCATATAAGATTATGATACAATTTTCAATATCATTGTTATCTCTTACCAAGTATAATTCTATACTCTTTTGTTTTGAAAGTTAAAAGTGAAAGTAGCATTTCCCCCCCCCCTGGGAGGGAGCAAGTGTCAATACCCTTTGTTAAGAGGTGGCTTAGTAGACACTCTGTTGTACTCCAGGGGCAAGGAGCTATTACCACGGTGTACCACCTCAGTTCTGATTTTCAGTGTTTTGTTTTTTTTTTTAAACAAAGTTTGTCTCTTTCTAGCAAAACCACTGCCCAGAAAGTAAAGGCTGCCAGTTAAATCCTAACTACTATAACTCCAGACCATGACCATCGTGAGAAAAGTCCAGGGATAGATGAGCTTTGTCCTTTGAATTGAAGGTGACTGCCTGGGATACCACCGAATACCCGAGGAGACATTCCCAGTTTTGCAGTTTAGAATCCAGCTCA
Organism: Microtus pennsylvanicus; assembly: GCF_037038515.1. Taxonomy (NCBI): domain Eukaryota; kingdom Metazoa; phylum Chordata; class Mammalia; order Rodentia; family Cricetidae; genus Microtus; species Microtus pennsylvanicus. The sequence continues at coordinate 80,766,061 of NC_134590.1, forward strand.
CTGAAGGCAGCGTAAGTTTTCCGTTTTGGAAATGGTCAGAAAATGTACTATTCGGCTATCCTTGGACTTGTCACGGTGCTTTTTGAATAAAATCAGCAATAATTCCTGAAACCTGATCATACATACAGCATGGGCCAGGCACTGAGAGTCCATGAACTGTAGACCTGGCTGCTCTGCTGATTGCATTTCAGTAAAGTGTGACACGGACCATGGGAGAGAAATAACATCAGCAGTTTAGCCTCAAAGCGTGGGTGTTGCCACACAGCAGCAGGTGACCAAGGTAGGTAAATTACGTGTCCCAGAAGGTCCCATGGGAGTCGTGCTCTTATAGAGTAGAATTGGGCTTTGTAAAGATGATAGTAGTTTATTTATGAAGGGGAGGGGTATTGTGGGTAGCTGAGAAGGAGGGGGCAAGGAGCAGCAGACCAAGCCTTGAAATTCCCTCTATTAGGATCTGTTAAAAGGATGCTGTTTGAGTAATTTTCTCGTATTATCTGGGTTACCCATGATCCAGCATACTGATACAAGCTTAAAAGTCTTCTCTAGCCATTACTGTGGGGGTGTTTCCCCCCTAAAAACGGCCGCTGACTGACACGAGGTGGGGGAAGGGAGCAGTATCACAAAACGAAAGGTTCAGAAAATAAAGCGATGCATTCTGGGGAGCCGGACAGTGGTTGTACTTAATCTTACATGTAAACGTAGATCAGTATAAAATGAGCCTATACGCCATAAAATTTACAGTTAATTTAAACAATTGTCTCTGTTTTAAAACGTTCAAGAGGAACACGTTTTGAAAGGGCTACAGCACCCATGCTTCAGAGCGAGCCAAGGGAACGTGGACTTGTGCCAGCTTAGACCCCACGGGTGCCGAATAAAAGGTTGTTCCAGTGACCGTGATCACCTCAGAGACGGAGACGGGAGGTAATCACCGTTGGACAATGGCAGTAAATAGATTCAGAAAGAAGGGAAAAGGCCTGACATCTGGGCAGTTAAATTCTTAATAACCCGTGTCAGTGCTCAACTGTATTGCCCGTCTGGGGAGGGGGACAGTGAAACCCATTTACATGAGGTGTAGATTGCATCCTCACCCTTAAGCTATTAAGTTCAAAGATGCAGCCTCCCAGGAAACAAAGCCTCCCACGCAGCCTTCCTGGTTCTCCCTCCACTCTGCGCTGGCTGGGTTTTTATGCTGAACACTGGCTTCGGCATTTTGTGAAATCGTCCTCTCAACAGGACATTGATATCTGCGCAGAACAGAAAATTGTTCCCATTTCCAACCTAAAGGTGGCATATTTGCATAAGCTTCTCTTTCATTGAAATCTGTCTTAATCCCCAAAGATTTAATAGTTGAAATGCAAACCCCACTTTTAATAAATAAAAAGTCAGGTGAAGCAAACCTCACCTGGAAAATTTTAACAAATCACTTTTCTTCCTTTAAAAACATGTTGTCTTCTTTAAATGCTGTATAGTTTCACGTGATCTTTGTACTTTTCCAGGATAAAATATCCAAATAAAAATGTATATGCATATGTGTATGTATATGTATATAAAGGGGTTCAGATGCTAACCTCAAAATATGCTGCTTTGGCATATTGATTATTTGGGGTTAAAAGGAAGTTGAGAACCTCAAGTTCTTGACCTCAAGGGCTTTAAATATAGTGTCTACTTTCTCCTTTGGTAAAGGAAAGTTACATTTCTGAAAGAAATTTCCACTAGTAAAGATGTCCATGCCAGGAAGAAAGCTACTTTGGAGTCATCTTTTGGCAGGAGCTCTTATCTGCAGGACTGGGAAATTTTATTTATTCTACAGTATTTTCCCGATCCTCTGCACTCCTCCTCCACCACCCTGCAAAAGCCCCAGACCCATTATCCTCTCTGTAACACAGGTTGGTAGCTGACAATCATCTGGCCACCTCCTTGAGTCTCATATTTTGGTGGAACTCTGATATATATGCATCTATGTTAAAATGTTATCTCCTGTTCATGTTATTTTAAGGCTTGGCCCCAGGATGGAACCACAAGGGTAAAAGGAAACATTCTCTCTCCGTCATACACAGGAGCACAATGAAGGACTGAGGTCATGAGTTCATTTAAAAGTGCAATGTGACCACTTTACTCTTACTTCCTACCTGTCTCTAAATCAGAGATGGTTCTGACATTTTTTATTTTGCATTTGATAGCTCCGTTGAGCGGCACCTGCCCTGCTACGTCACTCCGGAGAGTAAACTAAAGCGTGGGTAAGTATCAGCTCTACAGGTTGAAGGAGTCTTACAGGAGCTTAAAGGCTGCTTTTGCCCAGTCTCTCTAGCCTGGGCTTTGCAAGGGACAACATTTGTGCCTTCATTTTATGTCTGTTTCTTTTGCTGCCCCAAATTTTCGGTCACATTCTTGACCAACTTTGCATGTGGACATGTTGGTTGTTTAATGAGTATTCATCTAAAACTGATAATACTTCTCCTTCCAAGGCTAATGTCCTAGGGTTTCTATTGCTGTGAAGAGACGGCATGACCATGACAACTCTTTTTTTTTAAATTATTTATGTACATATATGAATGCTCTGTCTTCTGTAGGTCTGTATAACAGAAGAGGGCATCAGACTCCATTATGGATGGTTCTGAGTCACTATGTGGTTGTTGGGAATTGAACTCAGGACCTCTGGAAGACCAATCAGTGCTCTTAATCACTGAGTAAACTCTCCATCCCTACAGCAACTCTTAAGAGGAAAACATTTAATTGGGGTGACACACAGTTTCAGAGGTGTAGTCCATTATCATCTTGGCAGGACATGGCAGGATGCAGGCAGACATGGCGCTAGGTCAACTTCTACATCTTGATCTATAGGCAACAGGAAGTGAACTGTGTCACAGGGTGTAGCTTGAGCATAGGAGACCTCAAAGCCCTTCTCCTCACAATGATACACGTCCTCCAACAAGGCCATACCTATTCCAACAAAGCCACACCTCCTAGTAGTGCCACTCCCTATGGGGGGTCATTTCTTTCAAAACTCCACAACTGAGGAAGCCAATGTAACAGTAACGATATTTTCAAGATTTGTAGGGGCATCATAATCAGTAGATTGTTAGTCACCAGCTTTAACCACATCCTTTTCCAAATCACCAGAATGGCTCCTACAAGTCTCCAGCCTTTGCCATAAGCTTGAAGGAGGCTGCCCCAAACCCATCCTACTTTTATGGCATATTCTTTGAGTCATTCACCTTGGTTTCCATTGCCTACAGGTCTGACCAATAAAGCTCTGTTCCAACAGTCAAAACTACCCCCTGCCCCACTCCACACCAAAATGGCAGCAGTGAGTTTACTGACAAGGCTGCGCATGGTTGATCATGAGATAGTGATCAACTTGACCACAGTCTCACCCAAACTGCTTGTCATTGTATGCTTCTTGCCACTTGCTTTGTCCCCATGTTATCCAGAAGCACTTGTCAAACCAAAGTCAGGGCTAAGGATGCTGGCCCTTAGTTTCTCCCCAGTATGGCCATGATAGATGTTTATGATGGACAACCTCCTTTTCTCCTTCTCTTTTCTGCCTTTTTCTTTTTTTGTCAGTTGGGACAAGTGGCTAACCTGGTTAACAGTTGACCTACAAAGTTGGTCTGTACCCACAATTCTGGATACAAGCCTGTGACTAATTCAGTTTTTTCTCCCACACTGTGGAAGAATTTACTTTGTGTCCTGAATAGGGCAGTTGAGAGTTGCCACAGTGCCCCAGCTAGTGAAGTGTTAACTGTTGGAACTCTGGTCTGTTGCATGGGATCTCGCTGTAAAAGCAGCAAAGGCAAAACCTCCCTTAACATTCATTTGTCACGTGTTTGTCTATTTACCCCAGCCCCAGTTTACTTTTGGGTATACTGGAGAAATATACAAGAAATCTATGTCAAAATTCATTGTCATTAGTTGTAGAATTTATAAAAAGAAAATGCAAAAATACCAGATAATTTCAAAGGTTTCTTTCAGTTTTGAAAGCCCTACTATGGGTTGTAATTTTATTTAGTTACTTCTACATTATAAGTGATACTTAATTTCTTTTTCGGCAGGTCTCTAGCTCAGAATGGCTTTGAAATTGTGGTATAGCTGAGGATGACCTTGAACTACTGGTCCTCTGCCTCCGCCCTCCTAGTGCTAAGGACTCCAACTGTGTTTTTCTGTATAATCTTCTCTATACAGGGATGCTTTTTCTCTCCAGCTCTTCCACATTCTACCCAATGGGATGGTCTTTCCTACTCAAGATAATCAAGATTGTTTGTTAATCAACATAACTGACAATATCAAAACCAATACAATTCTAAAATAACCTCTGTTTTCCTTTGATGTTCAGTATTAGAAGCTGTGGAGTGAATATATAAAGGATTCAAATGTGAATGTTAGACTTTGCATTTCAAGAAGAAATTCAACCTATATCAGACTAATGTAAGGGTCTAGCATGGACTAGCACCTTCCTACTATAAGGGTCTATCATGGACTAGCACCTTCTACTGTAAGAGTCTAGCATGGACTAACACCTTCCTACTGTAAGGGTCTAGCATGGACTAGCACCTTCCTACTGTAATGGTCTAGCATGGACTAGCACCTTCCTACTGTAAGGGTCTAGCATGGACTAGCACCTCCCTACTGCAAGGGTCTAGCATGGACTAACACCTTCCTACTGTAAGGGTCTAGCATGGACTAACACCTTCCTACTGCAAGGGTCTAGCATGGACTAGCACCTTCCTACTGTAAGGGTCTAGCATGGACTAGCACCTCCTCCTGCTCCCCTTTCATCTTAAGCCCTTAAACTGCAGTTCCCAGAAAGAAAAGATACACCTGTGCTATAGATTTTCTACGACTGGACTGACTGGCTGACTAATAAGCACTTCCTGATTATGGAAGGTTGGAATGTTACAGACCTAGACTCAAATTATTTAAGGCTATCTTTATCGCCATGTATCACTCAAATGGGTCTGAGCCACATTCTCAGGACTACCATACAGGGTGTAGTAACTTAGTAGACCATATCCATCATCCCGGAAGCTAAACATGTCATCAGATAGCATCTGAAAACTCGAGCAGAGATTTCCTGGCTTTGCTGTAGCATGCTTGCCTGGGGTTTCCATCACTATGCTGAAAGTTGTCTTGATTTATGACTGCCTTTCATTCTCGACGTATAAAACATTCACGAACCTGTACATTGGAACATGGTGGCGAGTCTGTGTTCCTAGGCCAGCATCTCAAAACTTGACTCCAGAATAAATTCTTTTTTCTTCAAAGAAGCTTTCTCCAGACAGCCACAGTGGAGCCACGTGTGTATGAGCCAGCAAGCTCCTCTGTGTGTTTCCCTGTTCAGTCCAGGCTACTGGCCTTTTCTCCAGCAGAGGATGGAATCCACATCCTGGACCCCAGGGTCAGGGTTTTTACTTCTCTCTTTTCCCTGCTGAGAGCAGGCAGAGTCCTGCTCCAAATTACACATATTTGTGTAAAACAGTGATTTTTTTCCCCAAGTGTGCTTTGTTCTGAGAGACTACGTTTTACAAGTAGCTTTGGCTCCATATTGAAGGAAAAAACCATTGATTGTGCTCTAGGGTGGGCCTGCAAACACCACCTTCTGTCTGGGCCCACCCATGCAGCATTGACTGAGCAATCACCTATTCCTGGGAATAGAAAGGGAAGCATCTAATGGATGTATTGGTAGGTTGAGACATTAGGGGCATAGGAATGCATTAAAATCATATCAGAACAACCAAGCCCAATAACTTACCAGACACACCAGACGAAGGAACTGGTGTGACTCCCTCATTTGTACCCCCAACAGTGGTACCATGATGACAATGGCTCCATCCTGACCTGTCATCTGATCCTGGTGTGTGTGTGTGTGTGTGTGTGAGACTAACCCAGACAGGGAATTCCCAGCTGACCCTGGCACTTCAGCTCACTCCCCTGCTTCTGGCTCAGCCTCCACAGCTGTCCTCTGACATCAGCCTGTCCATCCATCTGGACCTGGACCTACACCTGTTGTTCCTGTAGCCGACCCAGTTCCGACCTTCCTTCTGTTTTATTTTCCATTCCTTTATTTTCTTTTTCCCTTCCCTTTATTTTTAAAAACACTTGAGGTGCTAGGGGCCAAAACCCAGGCTTTTCTGAGTTCTAGGCAAGTGCAGATGAGTTTCCCATTAGCCATTCCCCTCAGAAAGTGAGGACCTCTTCTTTCTAATACTTCGGGTTTGGCCTTAGCTAACCAATTCCCCAAGACAGAGAGCTCTTCCTATCTATATAGGTCCTAACCCCATTATTTTCTTGAAAGGATTTATGGATTTATTGTGATTTATATATTTGATACAGAATTCACCAGTGTTCCCAGTAGTAGCTCAATGCCTCCCACATCTCTCCACTGAACACGTTTAAGTAGATTAAGTATTAACTTTATCCTGGCAGCCAGGAGCCAAGGAATACCACAAAGTCACTATAAGCATAGCAGCTTACAGCTCTGCTCCAGAAAATGTTTCCCCAATCTAGCCAGAGAAGCTGCTCCAGCCCTGCTTCGGGTTCCCTGTAGGGTAACAGCTCTGCTCCAGCCCTGCTTCAGGTTCCCTGTAGGGTAACAGCTCTGCTCCAGCCCTGCTTCGGGTTCCCTGTAGGGTAACAGCTCTGCTCCAGCCCTGCTTCAGGTTCCCTGTAGGGTAACAGCTCTGCTCCAGCTCTGCTTCGGGTTCCCTGTAGGGTAACAGCTCTGCTCCAGCTCTGCTTCGGGTTCCCTGTAGGGTAACAGCTCTGCTCCAGCTCTGCTTCAGATTCCCTGTAGGGTAACAGCTCTGCTTTGGGTTCCCTGTAGGATAACAGCTCTGCTCCAGCTCTGTTTCGGGCTCCGAAGGTTTCTGCAGGGAAAGTGTTACAGCCCTGTTCCACTCTGCTCTGCTCAGTTGTTACTTCTCAGCTCCATTCCAGAAAAGGTCTTCCCACCCAAACCTCATTTAAGAGAGTTATTGGAAAGCCAGGTGGTAGTGGTACATACCTTTAATCCCAGCACTCGGGAGGCAGAGGCAGGCAGATCTCTGTGAGTTTGAGACCAGCCTGGTCTACAAAGTGAGTTCCAGGAGAGACTTCAAAGCCTCAGAGAAACCCTGTCTTGAAAAAACCAAAATCAAAACCAAACAAGACACCACACACACGCACACACACACACACACAGAGAGAGAGAGAGAGGGAGAGAGAGAGAGAGAGAGAGAGAGAGAGAGAGAGAGAGAGAGAGAGAGAGAGAGAGAGATTTGGAGGGAGGAATCCAGGATGGCTACCTCTGCTGGGATAGAAAAAGGCAGCTGCCAATTGTACAGGCATGGGACTTATACAGGGCTTCTTAGGGGCAGAGTTTTTCCAGGGTGAAGATTTTCAGGGGGGAAATTCATCAGATTTCAATTCCTGAGCTTCAAAAAACTCAAAAGATTGACTGGGTTGTGTCCTCAGGGATTGGTTGGTTTTTGTGCTGAGTTGGTCAGGGGCAGAGTGTTTCTTTGGCTCTGGTCTCAGGACCAAAGTATTCTTCTTTCATTGGTTCTTTTAACCTTTTGGCTCTGGTTTCAGGTTGAGGATGTGTTTCTTTCGCCTGCCTGTCTATCCTACAGAGAGCCTCATTACAATTTATCTTAGGCTATCGAAAGCCTCCTTAATAGCCATTACATGCCCACCTGCATCTACCTAATGCTAGATGAAATCTTTGGGGATGTATTAACTCAGGTGGCCACTAGCTTTCACACTAAGCTAGAATGTTATTAGATGACATCTGATGCCTATAGCGAAGGTCTCCTCACTTCCCGGGAACCTGCGCACTTGGTGTTTCCAGAGTATTTAGTGTCTAGATTTATGACCATTTTTTGTGTTGTTCCACTTCTATAAAAACTTCATGAAACTGTTGCCATATTGGAACATGGAATTTGGGGTAGCCTAAATCTGTGTTCCTTTGCCATAGTTACCCCTATTTGGCTCTAGAATAAATGATCTCATTCCCTTAGAGATGAGAGCTGTTTCTTATATAAATAACCCCAACAGTACTAATTTGATCTGAGCATAAAATTATAGTTCATCTGGACTTCATTAGGAATCAGGATTTCGTGAGTGGGTATAGTCCCTGTTTTGGGTTTTTGTTCACTGTTAACAGTCTTTCTGGAGACTCTCCATGACTCCACAAGATCTTTTGCAGGCAACACAGTGTTGAGGGGGTGGAGAATTACATTCTCTATTTCCTGCCCAACAATCGAAGGGTTTGGCTCCTTGCTTCAGGACAGAAGTTCCTAATCTATAGAGAGTGGAACCATGCAACATAAAAACTGTGTAGAAATAATATTTTGAGGTTTATTTTACCTTATATTTATGGAATTTTGCCTACATGCATGTATGTATCACATACATTATTCGATTCTTTGGAATTGGGGTTATGAATAGGTGTGAGCAACTATATGGGAACTTGTTGCACAAATAATAAAAACCCAGAGACAGATATTGGGGTTCAACCTGGAGATCAGAAAAGCAAAACAGCCAGCACTGTCTCTACCTCTACCTCAGACCCAAAATGGGTGATCCTGCCTCCAAGAATCCTCTGAGTCAAGACTTGTCTCTTGTGTTAAATTCCTCTCTAATGTTGGGATTAAAGGTGTGCACCGCCGCCTGGCCCCTACTAGTGTGCCTGCTGGGATTAAAGGCATGTTTAAAGTTAGAATTTAACAACAGCACTAATTGCAGAAAGCCTACACACTCATGGAAATTGGACAGTGAACTATTGAACCACCCCTGGGTCAAGGAGAAAATAAAGAAAGAAATTAAAGACTTCCTAGAATTCAATGAAAATGAAGGCACAGTGTACCCCAACCTATGGGACACCATGAAAGCAGTGCTAAGAGGAAAGTTCCCATCACTAAGTACCTACATAAAGAAAGTGGAGAAATCTCACACTAGTGACTTAACAGCACATCTGAAAGCTCTAGAACAAAAAGAAGCAGGTTCACCCAGGAGAAATAGATGACAGGAAATAATCAAATTGAGGGCTGAGATCAATAAAATAGAAACAAAGAAATCAACAAAAGAATCAACAAAACAAAGAGCTGGTTCTTTGAGAAAATCAACAAGATAGACAAACCCTTATTAAAACTAATCAAAAGACAGAGAGAAAATATCCAAATTAATAAAATAAGAAATGAAAAGAGGAACGTAACAACAGACACTGAGGAAATCCAGAGAATCATTAGGCCACACTACAAAAACCTGTACTCCACAAAATTGGAAAATGTAAAAGAAATGAACAAATTTCTGGATAGGTACCAGAAATTAAATACCAAGATTAAATCAAGACCAGGTGAACAATGTAAATAGACCTATAACCTGCAAGAAAATAGAAGCAGGTTTAAAGGAGGCTTCAAAAGCCTCCTGACCAAAAAAAAGTGCAAGACTGGATGGTTTCAGTGCAGAATTCTAACAGAACATCAAAGAAAAGCTAATACCTATACTGTTCAAAGTGTTCCACATAATAGAAACAGAAGAAACATTGCCAAACTCTTTTCATGAGCCTACAGTCACCATGATACAGAAACCACATAAAGTCTCAACTAAGAAAGAATTACAGACCAATCTCACTCATGAACATATATGCAAAAATACACAATAAAATATTGGCAAATCCAAGAACACATTAAAAAAATCATCCACCATAATTAAGTCGGCTCCATTCCAGAGATGCAGAGATGGTTCAACATATGAAAATCTATCAATGTAATCCACCATATAAATAAACTTAAAGAAAAAACCATATGATCATCTCATTAGATGCTGCAAAAGCATTCAACAAAATCCAATACCCCTTCATCATAAAGGTCTTGAAGAGATCATGGATACAAGGAACATTCCTAAACACAATAAAAGCAATATACAGCAAGCCGACAGCCAACATCAAATTAGATGGAGAGAAACTCAAAGCAATTCCACTAAAATCAGGAACAAGATAAGGCTGTCCATTCTTTCCGTATCTTTTCAACATAGTTCTTGAAGTTCAGGCTAGAACAGTAAGACAACAAAAGGAGATCAAGGTGATTCAAATTGGAAAGGAAGAAGTCAAACTTTTGATATTTACAGATGATATAGTATATGTAAGTAACCTCAAAAACTCTACTAGGGAACTCCTATAGCTGACAAATACCTTCAGTAATGTGGCAGAATACAAGAACAACTCAAAACAAAACAAAACAAAAAAAACCAATAGCTCTCCTATATACAAATGATAAAGAAGCTGTGAAAAAAAATCAGAGAAACATCACCCTTCACAATTGATGTGGAATTACACTCTGTATGCTGTGAATATCATTGGTTAATAAAGGAACTACTTTGGGCCTATAGCAGAGCTGTAGGGGAACAGAGCTTGGGGGAGGGAGAACTAAACAATGCTGGGAGAAAGAAGGGCAGAGTCAGAGAGAAGCCATGTAGCCCCTGCCGGAAACAGACGCTGGGAACTTTATCCGGTGAGCCACAGCCACGTGGTGATACATAGATTAATGGAGATGGGTTAAATTAAGATGTAAGAGTTAGCCAATAAGAAGTTAGAGTTAATGAACCAAGCAGTGATTTAATTAATATGGTTTCAGTGTGATTATTTCAGTTCTGGGCAGCCAGGACAAACAAGCAGCCTCCTTCTACGTGCAATAGTCACAAATAACATAAAATATCTTGCAGGGGGGCGGGGGAATAACACTAACCAAAGAAGTGAAAGACCTGTTTGACAAGAACATTAAGTCTTTGAAAAAAGAAACTGAAAAAGATGCAAGAAAATAGAAAGATCTCTCATGCTCTAGGATAGGTTGGATCAACATAATAAAAATGGCAATCCTACCAAAAGCAATCTAGATTCAATGCAATCCCCATCAAAATCACAACACAATTCTTCACAGACCTTTAAAGAACAATAATCAGCTTCATATGAGAAAACAAAAAACCCATGATAGCCAAAACAATCCTATACAATAAAGGAACTTCCAGAAACATCACCATTCCTGACATCAAGCTCTATTATAGAGCTACAGTAATGAAAACAGCTTGGTATTGGAATAAAAACAGACAGGAGGACTAATGAAATCTAATAAAAGACCCAGATAGTAATTCACATACCTACGAACACCTGATTTTTGACAAAGAAGTTAAAATTATACAATAGAAAAAAGAAAGCATCTTCAACAAATTGAGTTGGCATAACTGGATGTCAACATGTAGAAAAATGAAAATAGATCCATGTCTATCCCCTTGCTCAAAACTCAGTCCAGATGGATTAAAGACCTCAATATAAATCCCACCACACTGAACCTAATAAAGAGAATGTGGGAAGTAGCCTTCGATGCAGGGGTGCAGGAAACCACTTCTTAAATATAACACCAGTAGCACTGAGGGCAATAATAAATAAATGGGACCTCCTGAAACTTAGAAACTTCTATAAGCAAAGGACATAGTCAGTAAGACAAAAAGGCAGCCTAGAGAATGGGAAAAGATCTTCACCAACACCATGTCAGTCAGAGGACTCATCTCCAAAATACACAAAGAACTCAAGAAATTAGACACCAAAGTTCCAAATAATCCAATTATGAAATGGGGTGCAGAACTAAATAGAGTTTTCTCAATATAAGAATCTCAAATGGCCAAAAGACACTTAAGGAAATGTTCAACATCCTTAGCCATCAGAGAAATGCAAATCAAAATGACTTTGAGATACCATATTACACCAGTCGGAATGACTAAGTTCAAAACCACCAATGACAGCTTAGTCTAGAGAGGATGTAGAGTAAGGGGAACACTTCTTCATTGCTGTTGGGAGTGCAAACATGTACAAGCACTCTGCAAATCAGTATGGTGGTTTCTCAGAAAATTGGGAATCAACCTACCTCAGGACCTAGCAATACCACCCTTGGGCATATACCCAAAAGATGCTCAATCACACTACAAAGACATGTGCTCAGCTGTGTTCATAGCAGCATTATTTGTAATTGTCAGAATCTGGAAACAACCTAGATGCCCTTCGACTGAAGAATGGATAAAGAAAATGTGGTACATTTACACAGTAAATGGAGTACTACTCAGCAGGAAAAAAATAATAACATCTTTAAATTTGCATGCAAATGAATGGAAGTAGAAGATACCATCCTGAGTGACGTAACTCAGACCCAGAAAGATGAACATGGGTATGTGCTCACTCATAAGTGGATACTAGCTGTAAAGCAAAGGATATTGAGCCTATAGTTCATGATCCTCAAAAAGCTAAGTAACAAGGTGAACCCTAAGAAAAACATACATAGATCTACCTGGAAGGGGGAAATAGACAAGAATGCCTGACAAAATTGGGAGTATGAGGGTTGGAGGAGAAGGGAGGGTGGAGGGGGAAGAGGAGGAGAGAAGGGAAGTGGAAGAGAACTTGAGGAATGGGTTAGTTGAGGTGGAGGAAGGACAGAGATGAGAGCAAGGAAAGAGATATTTTGATTGAGGGAGCTGCTCAGGATGTTGATGGCCTCATTCACCTCACCACAGTGGAAGTACTGGAGGATGAGGTTGACCAGGCCCAGCTGTCCTCGAGTGAGGATGCCAGTCACAAAACACAAAGTAAAGCATTAAATCAAACACACTCTTTACAGAAAGGAAAAATACGCAGAGGCCCATTGGTTTGCCCCTTCAAAATAAAACAGATCCACTTCCCATCCCAACAGAGCAGGGGCACTAGGAAGAGTTCAGGCGGAGTCAGAAGAGGCCAGCAGCAATGTTTGCTTATTAAATGGCAACACTGTGCCTCTTAAGCACTATTCCACTGTGTTTTGGTTTTGTTGGTTTGGTTTGGTTTTTCAACTTTTAAAAGTGGGCCTGGGAAGATGGCCCAGCTGATGAACTGCTTGGTGAGGAAGCACAGGACCCAAGGTCAAGCCTCCAAAGCCAACGTGAAAAACCAGGCACAGAGGCCCACGCCGTGACCCAGGCTAGCTGAGCAGGAGAGCTTCAAGCCGAGAGAGACAGAAAGATGGAGAGCAACTGAGAAAGACTCCAGAACTGACCTCTGGCCTCCACATGCATACACATGTGTAATCGTACACACAAATATGTCAATTTCCACACATGCCAAAGGAAAAAATTTAAATGCTAATTGTAATTATTTTCTTCAGCAAGTGTTTTATTGATTTAGATAAGACTATAAAAACTTGGTACAAATAATCATAAAACTAAATGAGAAAATGTCTGTGAAATTATTTTATAAGCTATAAAATATTATAAAACATTACTGTAATTCTTTTATTACTGTCATCAGAATTTAACTGGACTATTTATAGGTTTCCTGATTTTCAAAATACATTAGTTCATGAGAAAGACGACGAAATTCTTCATGCCAACCCCACGTTACATAAAAAGCAAAGAACAAACCTACTTGTGCTGCATCTAACAAGACCCAGCTTGACAGGGAATCTGGGGAATTGCCCTAAGTGTACTAAGCAGTAAAACTTTACTATTCCTTGTGAGTTGGGAGAGTCAACGCTGTAACCACCCAGAGACTCATGCGCCCGTGTCCAGCACTGCAAGTCCCAGTTGTAAATCAGGCAGTTCTGGCAGGGAATGCGGCTGTGCAGCAGCTTCGCAGGGACTGAAGCAGCTTCTTTCCCAACCTCAGTCAGAAGCAGCAGTGCTACTGGGAACAAGAGGAGGAAGGAGGCTGCTCTGAGCAAATCCACAGATGATCACAGTGGAACAGTTCAAAAGGAAGGACAATTGTTTTTCATGGTGGAGGAGGAGACACAGGACACAGAGAAGCAAGAAGTGAGCGACAATAGGCTTTGCATCTGAAATTATGCAAACTAGGAAACAACAGGGAGACGTAGTTAGAGGGCTTAAGATAAAAATAACCTAGAATTCTAAACTCTCAGAGGATTTGAAATTCATGAAGAAATAGAAAA